>NC_081406.1:203092230-203392230 GCF_030272615.1 Cryptomeria japonica | reverse complement strand
ACTTAAGTTTGAATACAAGTACAACAAAGCATTACAAAGAGGAGTAAATCAACTAAACACATGAAAAAAATAAAAATAAAATGTAAGAGACTAACTCCATATCCTCATGTGGTTGTCTAAGTGCAATTTCTACTTAAATTTAAGGAGATCAATTGTTTCTATGCAATTTTTTAATCAAAAGAAAAGAATAAATTAGAATCCATCCCTATTTTTAGTGGAACAACTACTTCTAGTAAGCTTTTAAAAAAGGTGTAGAAATAAGCAATAATTTTATATTGGGAAAAATGACAAGTGACTCCACATATTTTTTTCCCTCTTTTTTATTCACCTTTAAATTTTATTTAGAATTTTAACTACAAAGACTATTATTAATAATTTCATTTTTAAACACAATTTAATCTCATGTACCCATGTCGTTTCTTAAGTGCAATATCTACTTAAATTTAAGTAGCTCGAGTGTTCCCATGCAAGTTTTTAATCATGGAAAAATAACAAACTATCAATTTCAGCCTTAGGAGGTGCAAGGGATAAGCCTATAGGTAAATAAGGGAAGACATAAATAAAATTTAAGATTACATATTGTATTATATTAACATATAGGTCTATAAATATGCATCACTATATAATAAAATAAGGGAAGACATAAATAAAATTTAAGATTACATAATGTATTGTATTAACATATAGGTCTATAAATATGCATCACTATATAATACAATTTGGTACATACTTTTTGTTAAACTTCTTCATTGTTTGGATAGAAGTATATTCCTTTGAACTATTAACACCAAATTTGGATGAATGGCGGTTATATACATTTGACTTGTCTTTTTTGTAGCTTCTTTTTAAAAATCTTGGCATTCAAATGCATCAAAACAATTTAGAAATTAATTATTTGTAAATATTTCAGTAGATTAATTAGAATACTATAACTTTGTGAGTGTACAATTAATTGCACATGTAGACACCTAAAAATGTCTCATTGATCATGTACTAATTATTCATATAAATTAGTTAAATAATTATTCAATTCTTTAATGAAGTTAATTAATCTTATTCTAAATTCTTCATATTTCTTCCATCATCTTGTTAATTATTCCAATTTTAATTCTATCATCGTTTATTCATTTAAACCAATTTCTAATGTTAATTAAATATTTATTTAATTAATTATGATTATTAATCCCTCAATTTAAATAATATTTATTATTTAAATAAATTCATTCTCAATTCTATCTTCTATTCATTTAATCATTAACCCTCTTCTAAATATTAATTAAATATTTATTATTTAATTAATTATGATTTAATTCCTTTTATTTAAATAATCTTTATTATTTAATTAAATTCATAATTCTTCTAATTTCTTCTAATTCAAATACATGTGCATGATTTAAAAAATCAAATTGGAAAATCAAAGTCAAGTTCTAAATATATTGAAATAACAAATTGAATTAAAATAAATTTAATATTTGCATTAAATCTCATGCAAAGATTAAATTGAAAATCCAAGTCAAAGTGCAAGCACATGCTAATTTAATTAATTAAATCAATTATCTTTTCAATTCCTATTTCTATCTTTCACTTTTCTTTTTTCCAAAAAGTTTTCAATCAGTTAACTATTCCATCTAATTTAATTGATCATTTCAATTAATTGATTAATTACATCCTCTCAATCAATTCTCTTCCAATCACTCTTTTTCATCTTTCAATCAGCTTTTTTCTCAATCAGTTAACTTAATTAACAATTCAATCAATTGAGTTCCACCTCCAAATCAATAGTTCAACTATCAATCAACATGTGAGCTCACCTCAGTTCCACCTCTTGATCAATATGTTCCACCTCTTGATCAATCCTCTCCAATAATCTATAAATTGAGCATTCAATCTCCATTTTCAACAATCACAATGAATCACGAACTTTGAATCTTTGTGTCATTTGCAAGTTGCAAACACAATAGCTGAGAGCCATCATACCACAAAGAAGAGAAGAACAATGGAAGCCATACGCAGTCATGGAATAGGGAGTTTTGATTGAATTTTATAAACCTTATTGTCTTGTTTGCATTATTTCATTGATATTTGTTAGAATTCTTTAATTATATAGGGATTCGTAATTATCCTTTATTTCTAATTGAGTAATGATGAATTTAAGCATATACATTTTGGTGAACTCGACATGAAGAACAACTATTTAACCTTTTGTGTTTCTTTTGCGTTCTTGCAGGATCGTACATATTTTCATATTTTTTTGCAGGTTCTGTAAGGATTTCAAAGTCAGACCTAACTATTATGCATTCACGCAGACATCATTACGCATTCATGAAGACATCATTACACATTCACTTAGACAACATTACACATTCACCTAGACATCATTACGCATTCACGCAAACATCATTACACATTCACCCAAACATCATTACGCATTCATAATTTTCAGTTTTGTAGGTTTCTGGTAAAGTTTATGCTTTTGTTAGGGTTTATTAATTGTCTGTTTATCTATCACGCATTCGCCCTATCAGTTTCACACATTTCTTTGTTAGTTTCACGCATTTGATTTGTCAGTTTCATGCATTCGCTTTGTCAATTTCACACATTCGCTTTGTCATCATCATGCAATTGATCATAAAAGAATCATGTATTTTCTCAGGTAGAATAACGCATTCATTTGAAAGGTAGTTTGGTTTTCCATTTTTCTGTGTTTTTCTTTGGTTACTGATTCCCTATTTGCAGCTGTATATGGTGAAAATGGATAGCAATAAACAACAATATTGAAAGACTAAAATGGATTCAACCACCAAACCCTAGTCTAACAATGAACAAAGATCCACCATAACATATGAAGATAACCTAAGACAATGCAAAATAACTCAAAAATCACAAAGATTATACCATCACATGTCCACTAGGGTTTTGATCTCCATTCTTCCTATCTCCATTGATCTTGTTTGATATGCTTGCTCTCAGATTTTTGTATGCACAAGAGCTCAACAAAGAACGGAATGTGGTTGCAAGTAGAATTGTAGTGTAGTCAATTGATCCAGTAGTTAGGGTTTGGTAATGAAGAAAGCATCTCCTTAAATAGAAGACACAATAGAAAATGGAGGGTTAAGATTGAGAGGTGTAAAAAGGAGGTCGGCTAGGATTAGAGGGTAGGTATAAGAAATACCAAAATAATGAAAGGGGTAGGTAGTGTAGGAAATAAGAGATGAATGACATGTGTCATGTGTAGAAAAAGATAATGAATTAATTAAATAAATAAAGATTTATTTAATTAATAGAAGAAGTAGGGCAATTAAATAAATAAAATATTTATTTAATATAGGAAAGGGATAATTTAAATAAATAAATGTATTTATTTAAATGAGAAATAAGGCTAGAAGAGGATAAATGAATTAATTAAATAAATAAAGATTTATTTAATTAATAGAAGAATTAGGCTTAGATAATTAAATAAATAAAATATTTATTTAATTAGACATGACAATTTTGGGTGTCTACATTTTGCCCCTCTTTGAGACAATGCGGCTTGTCGCGTTGTTTCAAAGAAGACAAGATGAACTGATACAGAGTTGCCCCAGGATGGGAATGATATGCCCCCTCGAGAGATTGGATGAAAAAGTCTGGAAAGATTGCAGACAATCTCTCGATAAGAAAGATGGGATAGAATGGACTGATTGGATAAAGTGACAAAGTCACGGGATGAGGAAGACTGACTCGGGAAATGAGGGCGAGGGCTAGGGTAGGCCATAAGATAGACCACGGGCAAAAGACATCCTCATTGTCATCCACACCCATAGAAGATCACAGTGCAGAGCGAGAAAAGAGCAGCAGCAGTCAGCAGCGATGGCATTCGTTCATAGATTCGACCGTGTCCGCCGATTCCAGCGACCAGCCGATGCAGGAGAGCCGGTAAGTACCCGAAAACCTCCTCGTACTTTCACGCATTTCGAGTTTTGTCATTAATGCATGTTTAGGAGCAATAAATGCGCTAGGAATAGGATAGTGTAGAAGTGCAAAAACGCGCAACCGCGTCTGTGTCAGCGCCAGGCGCGTTTGTGTCCAACAGGCACGTCTGTGTCGGGTCCAGGCGCGTCTGTGCCTGGAACCGCGTTTGTGTTGATTGCGGACGCGTTTGTGAAATTCAGCAGCGTCTGTGATTTTTAGTAGCGTTTATGTCATGCAGGGACGTCTGTGTTCCCTGGTCGCGTTTGTGTCTGGCATAGGCACGTTTGTGTTCAGAAAGCACGTCTGTGTTGCAGAGGCGCGTTTATGCAGTCTATAAGCGCGTTTATGAGTTAAAAGCGCGCGTGTGTTGAAACAGTGCGTTTGTGTGTTTAAATGCATGGTTTTAGTCCTTTAGGTCAAATCGGTAGTTCTGTGATGAACATACGCTGTCGATTGGATAAGCTGCTGAGAGGATACACTCAAGCAGGTCCTCTGGGAAGATTAGGATAGATCAAGGCACTTTGTGATGAACAGGGAGCACCAGGATATGCAGCACTTTGTGATGAACAGGGAGTGCGAATGTGAGTGACACTTTGTGATGAACAGGGAATGTCACACACGTAGTACTTTGTGATGAACAGGGAGCATTACTAGGATAAATAGCAACACTTTGTGATGAACAGTGAGTGTCACTAGGGTAGATAGCCATATGCATTTAGGTAGCAAGTAGCATTTTGTGATAAACAGTGAATGCCACGATAACTAACAAGATTGATTTGCTTGACTGCAGGAGTATTTGCCGATGTTGGAGTCACGGGAGAGATTCCCGTCGACACAGAGACTGCGACCAGAGTTGTCTATCCAGGACATGATTTTCGTTGAGGAGATGGGTCTCACACATATGCTCTATGTGCCCGAGTTTCGGGAAAACATGGGGTTGCTGACTACGTTGGCCGAGAGATGGCACTCAGAGACATGCACGTTTCACCTGCCGATGGGTGAGATGACAGTGACCTTAGAGGATGTATACAGGATATTACATGTTCCCATTGATGGAGAGTTGATCCCCTACGACCGTGATGGTGACAGGGAGGCCTTGAGACAGGTCTTTCAGGATCCTGAGTTGGAGATGCGAGCAGGCCATGTAGCCTGGGACACCATGACTGCCACAGGATTAGCATTGCCGGCAGTTGTTGGGGGAGTTATCAGTGGATACTTATGTCCAGACAGGGCCACACGAGGATTGGCAGTGGGCTGGGGAGGGGCCTTGGAGACGCTGATGGCAGAGCACACTAGGTATGCATGGGGGCCATGTGTCCTAGCACATTTGTATTATGAGCTGCATCAGTTTGTATACCATGGATCAGTGGGGTTGGGCTGCGGTGTGACTCTCTTGCAGGTGTGGGCCTATGAGCACCTTCCCATCACACGACCTATTCATTTCAGAGGCAGAGGACAGGGACAGAGTTTTGTGCACCTATATGCGATGATTACATCCCAGCCTCGGATTGGGAGATTGGAGCACTGGAGGAGAGTCATTGATGACATTGACATGGTGATCTGGAGGCCGTACCTGGGGTGCGAGGAGTGGGAGGACGATGCACTGGAGCTGCCCTACACCTTCCGGAGCAGGTACCTGATTGGGCGGACGCCCTATATATTAGAGAGACAGCTGGTGGACAGGGTATGCAGGCAGTATGGCAGGATTCAGAGGATGCCCCGAGGCTCGGGCATGTATGCCCGTACGGTCAGAGATCAGGTGCAGTTTGGCCCACTGCTATCATATGATCAGGTAGTTATGCAGCTAGCGGAGATGATGCCGATGCCATGGGACATGTGGCCAGAGGTAGATGATGCAGGGATGGACGCAGAGTACTCTGCGTACTGGGCAGAGCATCCATTTCCTAGGTTGACAGATCCAGCAGAGCCAGTGGATGGAGAGGGTGGAGGAGAGGATGATGAGGGAGGAGGGGATGGAGGTCAGGAGAGAGCAGCTCCAGTGGTGAGAGGATGGGGTGGACTGCCCCTACAGGTGCCAGCAGCACAGGGTCCCAGAGAGGGACAGAGACAGGTGCAGCCAGAGGGACAGAGACAGGTACAGCCACAGGTACCTATACAGGCACAGGGACAGGTGCAGGCAGAGGCACAGGGACAGGCACCTGTAGAGGAGGAGCCACAGGCAGGGACGGAGAGCGGAGACTCTGAGGAGGATGAGGTGCTTAGGCTGCGGGAGATCTGCCAGGGCCAGGCAGATGAGATTGAGGATTTGGTTTGAGAGAGGAACCACCTCAGGATCAGGGTCCGAGACACAGAGCGGGAGAGGGATCAGGCCATCCAGAGATACACCGAGGCCGAGACAGCTTTGAGGGCAGGGAGGCGGGCAGCAGAGGATGCAGGGGCAGGCTACGCATATGTTTTGCGAGCCGGAGAGGAGATCGCCTACTGGAGGGATCTATATTATGCAGCCGTGCCAGCAGATCAGCGGGCTAGGAGCTTCCATAGATCGTCGCGCACAGCGACGGCTACAGGAGGGAGCCGCAGGAGACAGGCATCCAGCGTTGGGGTTATGGGGCCTCCACCACCACCAGAGAGACAGGGGGATCCAGGGGCGGGTCCATCTATAGCTCAGACCCCGTCGAGGCGAGGCGGCTCCGAGGGAGGGAGTTCCTCATAGCTATAGTGGGCTCCCATTGTATCAGTATATGTACCATTATTGTATTGTAGACACCTGCGGGTGATTCTTTTGTAGCCATATGATTCTTTTGACATCATTGTATTATGACACATTTGATTATATATGAGATGATTCATTTTTTGCGGCAGCTATATGCATGTGTACCTTATGTGATGAAATGTTCTTATGTGATGTTTATGATATGGATGCAAATATGTATATGATGCAATGCAATATATATATATTTTTTTGTTCTTTTATGTTGTATATGTGATGCAAATGAATATGATAATGCAAATGATTATTTACTTAATGAGAATGTGAGATGTGCTAACATGTGTATGCAGGATGTGATGCAATTGTGATATCTATATGTATGTATGAAATGCTTATATGTGGTGATGTAGGTGCAACTATATGAAATGCAAATGTTTTTTGGTGTGTCATTATACTCAGTCATGTGATAGCGGGCTACACAGACTCGAGAAGGATGATGGAAGTCAATCAAGAAAGGGGGATGAAAGACAGAAGATATGAACGTGAAAGAGCTTCTTGTGCGTTATCATCATTGAGCTTTATTATGGCAGAATAGGTTATGACAATCGAGGCATTTGTTCGGCCCAGAAAGTCATTGTACCTGTTTGCATGGAGATAAGACAGTCACAAACAAGGAATGCCCCAGTTCATACTAGACTCACAGTGTCCTCATATCCTTGGACAAGTCATAGCATTACTAAAAGACAATCCACAGATAGCAAATGCAAATAAGTGACGATACCCCATCCTCGCCTTTCTAGTCAAAGACATCCTGGAGATAGAATCTCTAGTCAAAGACATCCTGGAAAAGCTAAAAGACATGTCACCAAAAAGATAAAACCAAAAGAAAACCAAGACTCGACACCAACATCCACTGTAGTCCTCAAGTTTAGTGTCTCTTGTCACTTGTATAAGTCAAATTTTGATTGTGGTCACAATGTTCACTTTCACAAAAAGGATAGATAGCACTGAACCATATGTTGTCTGAGTCTGTTGAAAGATTTGATTTTGTTGAAGCTCATTGTTGCTGCTGTGTCTCATTTGAAACTGACTGAATCCATGAAATTGATACTTTATTGTGGAGAAGACGAAACTTTATTGCGGATTTGCGATGCAAATGTTGCTTTATTGCGGATTGCGCGCGGATAGACTTGAAGGAAACTAGAAGAAACTGTACTCCTCGAAATATGTGATGTTCTTAGTTCCACACCCATTACTAGACGTAGGAATTGGCCGTAGTCACAGATAGGATCTGATTTATTATGGATGGAAAGGGAGTGAAAAGGGAGGGTTTATTATGAATGGCTAACCAATCTTGGGTAGATCAATAACAAGCCATGATGGGAATGGGTAAGTTTATTGTGAGTGAATTGGTCGTGAGTGTGTGTGAAGTGAAAAGATGAAAGAGAATCCTGAAAGAGGGAGGAGCAAAGTCTCTACGCATGGCGCTGGTGACCCAGTTTTCACCACGGTACTTGCCCAGGGCGCCACTGAAGTGGTTTTCACCGTTGGACGAAATTATTTTTCTTTACTTTTCTCGATTTTTCAAATTTTTTTTGTTGTCACAAGGCGCCTGTTTGCCAGGTTTTCACCAAGTAACGATTTTTTTGTTTTTTTTAATTTTTTTTGTATTTTTGAATTTTTTGATTTTTTTTGTGTTTTTGCATTAGGATACTCAAAAAGAGCTTATGTGTAGAACCGCGAAGGTGAATGTTGTTGATAGGATCCTCCAAAGATTCCCCTTCTGTAGTTGAGAGTTGATATGCCCCAGATCCATATGCTGCTGTGATGATGTAAGGACCAAGCCAGTTGGGTTCAAATTTGCCCTTCTTTTCTCTATCTTGCTGATTCTTGGGGTTCTCTCTGAGGACTAAGTCACCTACCTCAAATGTGCGAGGCTTGACCTTGTGATTGTAACTGCAACTCATTCGTTGTTGGTAAGCCTTGAGATGATTAAAAGCAGTGTGTCGTCGTTCCTCCAGCAGTTCTAGTTCTTGTAAGCGAGAGACCCTGTAGTCTTCATCGTTGATTATGTTTCTCAAGGAGACCCATAAAGAAGGTAACTCGACCTCAATAGGCAAGATGGCTTCAGCACCGTAGACAAGTGAGTAAGGTGTAGCCCCTGTAGGTGTGCGGACACTGGTATGATAGGCCCAAAGTGCGGGATTGAGTTGGACATGCCAGTTACGGCCAGCGTCGTCGACTGTCTTTTTAAGTATTTTGAGAATTGTTTTGTTAGACGCCTCAGCTTGGCCATTACCTTGGGGGTAATATGGTGTGGAGAAACGATGAGAGATATGGAAGCGCTCACAGAGTTCACGAACATCCTGGTTCTTGAAAGGACGCCCGTTATCGGTGATAATGGAAGTAGGAATCCCGTATCGGCAAATGATGTAGTTCAGGATGAAATTAGCGATTTGTTTCCCAGTAACTTGTGTGAGAGGCACGGCTTCAATCCACTTTGTGAAATACTCTGTGGCTGTGATAATGAATTTATGTCCATTGGAAGAAGGAGGGTGAATCTTGCCTATGAGATCGAGTCCCCACTGACAAAAGAGCCAAGGAGATGCAAGTGGCTGTAGTTCTTGTGCTGGTGCATGTATGAGGTCTCCATGAATTTGACACTGCTTACACCTCTTGACAAACTGATATGCATCTTTTTCCATAGTAGGCCAGTAGTATCCAGTCCTGATGAGTTTCTTGGCCAAGGTAGGACCACTAGTATGCGGACCACATATCCCTTCGTGCACTTCTCGTAACGCAATCTGAGCTTCGTCACTCTCTAAACATCTAAGGAGGGTGCCATCTAGACCTCGTCGGTATAGGATATCAGCTAGGATAACGTATCGGGAGGATTGGCGGATGAAAGTGCGGCGTTGGTTGTTCGATAAATCGGGAGGTAAGATGTTGTCGCGAAGGTATGTGAATATGGAACCATATAACTGGGATTCAGGACCAACAACACATATCATTTCCGTAGTAGTGATCTCATATGACGGAATCAACAGGTTGTCAACCAGGAACTCATAACAGGTCTCATTTTGCGGTAGGTCAATGAGTGAAGCAATTGTAGCCATGGCATCAGCAGCGCGATTCTGTTCTCTTGGTATCTGCTCAAACTCTATCTTTGCAAAGTGTTGTTTCAGATCATCTACCAGTTGTTTGTAAGGCATTAGCTTTTCATCTTTTGTTTGATAATCATCAGTTGCTTGACGGATGACAAGTTGAGAATCGCCAAAAACACGAAGTTCCTGGATCTTCCACTGAACTGCAATTCTTAACCCAGTTGTTAATGCCTCGTATTCCGCTATATTGTTGGTGCAAGGAAATGATAAGCGGTATGACTTTGGTATAGAATCACCTTGGGGAGTTATAAAGAGTATACCCGCTCCTGCCCCATGCTGTGTGTATGAGCCATCAAAGTATAGTTGCCATGGCTTTGCAGGTGATATTGTTAGAATGGACTCATCTAGAAATTCTGATTGTAGAGGAACATCATCTATCATGGGAGCATCTGCCAGTTGATCTGCGATGGCTTGTCCTTTGATTGCTTTTCTGTCCATGTATTCAATGTCGAATTCACTCAAAATCATTACCCACTTGGCCAGTCGCCCAGTAAGTGTAGCTTTGTTGAGCAGATATTTTAGTGGATCAATTCTGGCAATCAACTTGGTCTTGTGAGTGAGCATATAATGTCGTAATTTTTGTGAAGCGAAGACCACAGCGAGACATGCACGCTCAATTGGTGTGTAGTTTAGCTCATATCCCACCAATGTGCGACTGATATAGTAGACTGCTTTTTCCTTGCCGTCAGATATTTGCTGTGCTAGTAGTGCCCCCAGTGCTGTTGGAGTAGCTGATATGTAAAGTAGCAATGGTTGATCCGGAATTGGTGGCATCAAAACTGGCGGGTTCAAAAGATAGTCTTTAAGTGCCTGAAAAGCCTGTTGACAGTTCTCATCCCATTTGAACTTAATGTTTTTGTGTAGCAGGTGCTGGAAAGGATTACACTTATCTGCAAGTTGTGCTATGAATCTTCGTATGGACTGGAGTCTCCCTTGTAAAGACCGAAGTTGACTGATATTCTTGGGTGGCGGCATGTCCAAGATAGCCTTGACTTTTGCTGGATCCGCTTCTATTCCTCTTTTAGACACAATGAATCCTAGGAGCTTCCCGGAGGTTACTCCAAAGACACATTTCTTTGGATTTAATCTTACCTTGTATTTTTCCAGCCTATCAAAAGCAACTGAAAGTATGTCCAAGTGTGTATTTCTGTCTATTGATTTAACCAAAAGGTCGTCGACATAATCTTCCACCTTTACATGCATGAGATCATGGAAGATAGTAGTCATGGCTCGTTGATACGTGGCACCTGCATTTTTCAGCCCAAAGGGCATGACATTCCAGCAGAAGGTTCCCCATGGACAAGTGAATGATGTTTTATGTTGATCTTCAGGTGCAATCCTGATCTGATTATATCCAGAGAATCCGTCCATTAAAGATAACATCTCATGGCCTGCTGTGAGATCAACAATTAAATCAATGTTTGGTAATGGGAAATCGTCCTTCGGACAAGCCTTGTTGATATCCCTGAAGTCTGTACATATTCGGATGCTGCGATCTGGTTTGCTAACAGGTACTAAGTTGGAAATCCATTCGGGATAATCAATTGGGCGTATGAATCCGACATCTAGTAATTTCTCCAGCTCTGCCTTGACTAGCAATGCCACCTGTGGATGCATTTTCCTCAATTTCTGTTTTACTGGTTTTGCCCCCGGTTTGACTGTTAAATGATGCATTACTAAGTCGGGGTCTAGTCCAGGCATATCAGCATAAGACCATGCGAAGTTGACTTGTCGTTCCTTAAAGAAGCTTATGAACCTTGCTTTCTCGGCCTCTGTCAATGATTGAGCCAAAAATATGTTGTGTGGAACCTCTGCTGTACCAATGTTTGTCTTTATAGTCTCCTCTACCAACATGGATGATTTTTCCTCGTATGATGCTGGGAGAATGTCAAGCCTTCCATCTTCGGGCGCCTCAGAGAGGTTTTCACCCTCAGATACGTCCTTTCTTTTTACTTTTTTAGAGTCAGAGAGCGCCACAGTGTGGTTTTCGCCATAAGACCCTTGTTTTGTCTTTATTTTCACATTTTTGCGACTAGAAGGCCCGACACCCTCACCAAAGTATGCCATGTTATTTAGCTCTATGGCGTATCCTGCTTTATGGTCTCCAAGAGGAAGATCATCGCGAATGCCAAGATAATCAACAATAGCTTCGTCATTTTGAAATGTATCAAACTGTGGTGGTCCATCCTGATCCCAGTCAATGAGTTGGGGGTGAACGAGGGGAAGGTCTTTAGTGTTTTTAGAGTCCGCAAGGCTAATAGTGAAGATGTGGTTATATTCAGGTATGTCAAGGTAGTCATCGAGGTCGTCAATGGCACTCTCCTCATCAGTGTCGATCGTGAGTGAGTCCAAATTATCATCACTAGTAGCACCCTCAGGGACAGGTGTCCTCATCCTATGTGATCCTGACCTAGGGCCCTGAAATGAAGCTTGTGCGGGATCCTTATGGGTCGGTTCTTGACCAACTCTGAATTTCTTGTAAAACTCCTCCTCCTCTGTAGGTTCATCTGGCTCTCTAAATGTCTCATTAAGTTCATAGTCGCTGGAGGATTTGTCTGAACCCCATTCCCACTCATTGGAGTCTATGGAATAATTATCCTCTTGTTGAACTTCAGCCACTTTGACTCGCCATATCTGTTTTGTTCTCTTGTTTTGAATCTTGGGATTTAGAAAACCAAGCCCCTTAGAGCGTTCCCTTCTTGTAGTTAGCTCAGGTTGTAGAGGCTCCATGACACCTTCTTTGCATAGTCCGAGAGGACTTTTTCCATCATACCCGAATCTCTGCAGAATTTTGAAACCTTTACCATAGTTTTCACAGGGTATTATAATTTGATCATGTGTATCATCTTCAGCGTCCTTATATAGCATTTTATATAAACTTTCTTCCTCTAGTTCGCCCCATTTTTGAAAGACGGTAGGATCCCATTTGAGGAGCATGATGGAGATTTGCTTATTAGGATGTGGTCTCCCATATTCCTTGGGGGAGTTCATGACTTGTCGTAAGAACATTGTTTGATTCAGAGTGTATTCTCCCATGCCTTTGTCTTGAAACTTGGCTCTAAGTTCACCTTGTTTGGATGTCGAGGGCTTTAATGACTCAGGATCAATATATGCTGAAGAAGGAGTAGCCTCACGATTGCTGGGAATGATAATCTCAGTATGTGATCTCAAGTTATTGCAATATATGAATGGATTTGGATCACCATTGACCGTTACCTCGACTCCATTATGAGGAAATTTTATGCACTGATGGTACGTTGATGGGACTGCTCTCATTTCATGAATCCACGGACGTCCTAGCAATATGTTATATGTGAGGTCTAGATCCAGGACTTGACAAATCACGTCCTTTGTGACTGGCCCTATTCTTAGTGGTAAGATGACTGTGCCCTTGGACGAACGCTCTTCATCATCATAAGCCTTAATAGTGATTTGGTTTGTAGCATTCACAGCTTTGTCAGAATATCCCAATTGTCTGATGGTGCTCAATGTACAAATATTAAGACTTGCTCCTCCATCTATCAGGACTCGTTTTATTCGGTGTTTATGTATGAAGGCTTCAATATGTAGAGGTGCATTATGAGGCTGACTTATGGAGGCGTCATCAGCTTCTGTGAATGTGAGGGAGTGTGGAACGGATAGGTATCCCACCATGGCTTGAAACTGATCCACGTTCAGATCAGTAGGGACAGCAGTATCTCTCAAGGTTTTGTCAAGGACAACTTTATGTGCAGGAGATATACGTAAGAGCTCAAGAATAGAGATGAGTGCGGGTGTTTTCCCTAATTGCTCTACAAGATCGTACTCAGGCTTAGTTGACGAAAGATTGGTATTCTTAGTAGAGGTACCTGGCAATGTGATCTTACCTCGACGGGTTGTAACATGACATTCAGAGGTAGATGCGGACGAAGATCCCACACCTTTTAGGACAATTTTAGGTCGCTGAGGAGGATTCTCAGGATTTTTATTTTTGATAGTAATGGTAGAAATATGATTGTCCATTGAGATGTGATTAATAGTGGAATCATAATTGTAAGATGTTCTGGTGTAATTGGCTTGATCATCTGTGACTTTGCCTTTTCCCTTGTCATGTTTCGGGAATGGTTCCTTAAACACCTCATGCTCTTGGTTAGATGAATGTCCCTCAATCTCAATATCTCCTCTGTCAATGAGATCTTGTACAATGTTTTTCAATCGATGGCAATTACTTGTCTTGTGACCCTTGCTCTTATGAAATTCGCAATATTCATCATCATTCCACCAATTCGGTTTTACCTTTGGTTCATATGGAGGAAAATCTGGGACCGTGATCACTTTGTTTGCTACAAGCTTTTTGAATACTGATTCAAGTGGTTCTCCCAATGGAGTGTACTTCCTTCATGGTTTAGCAGCCGTTTGATTGTTCACTTGATTGTTGGTAGAATTTGATCCAGAAAAGATGAACTTTGGTCTCACTGTGTTGGCATCAACAACACCATCATTAACTGTGTTCTTGTTCTTGTTCCAAAACTTTGGTTTGTCCTTTCCCTTAAAGTCCTCTTTGTTTTCTTTGAATAGTTTGATAACTCCTTGTTCAATCAAGACCTTTTCTGTTGCTAGGCCCTTTTCAATGACATCCTTAAATGTAGACAAACAAGCTTTTTTGAGATCATAGCCAATAGCCTTGTTAACATTTTGTGTGAACATTTCCACCATTTGTTTTTGCGGGATTTCACAAGAGCATCTGCTAGCTAAGTTTCTCCATCTTTGTAAAAATGACGCAAAAGATTCTCCTTCTTTTTGTTTCGTATTGCACAAGGTAGTAACTGAGACATCTGTTTCAATGTTGTAAGAGAAATGTTGAATGAATGCCTCTGCCAAGTCGCCCCATGACTTAATACCAGGAGGTAATTGAGAAAACCATTCCATCGCTTGATCTCCTAAGCTCTGTGGGAACAACCTCATTAAGTATGTTTCTTCTGCCGCTACCTCAATGCAAGCTGTGAAGAATTGTCTTATGTGTGCCTTGGGGTCTCCTCTCCCTCTATATTTGTCGAATTTCGGCGTTGCAAAGTGCGGAGGAAACGAAGGCATTGGAATGCTCTTATCAAAGGGATAAGGGCATATATCTCTCATAGTATATGTGGGTTTTGATGTGCCCATGTCTTCCACTTTCTTTTGTAGATCTCTAATTTGTTGCTCCAAATTATTTTTGGGAGGAGATGGATTTCTTGTAGCATATCCCATGTTTGAAACACCCATTTGAGGAGGAGCTTGTTGCATATATGGATGATACTGATCGTAGACATGTCCATATGGAGGTCTATATTGTTGTGACATGTATGGAGCACTTGGCATAATTTCTTGTTGAGGGACCCCATATCTGTTTTGTGTATATAAACCATATTCAATGGGCCTTTCATTTTCCATTATGTTGCCCCCAATTTTGGCATGAGGTCTTCTTGTGTCAAAATTTTGAGGAAGTCCTTGAGTATCCATTTGTCTTGGTTGACCCATATCTTGAGCATGTGTTTGAACATAAGGCCTCCATGATGGTCTTTGAGTGTAAGTATCATGCATTTGAGCTTGTGTATGTGGGATTGCTGGTTTCTGAAGCAAAACTGATGGTGACTCCGACATCATATTATTGGGTCCTCCACTATTTGGTTGAGTTTGTTGTGAAGGTCTACTTTCCATAAGTTGAGATAAGTCAAAATCATGTGGTATTTTAGCTCCACTTTGTGCCATCATGTTTAGAAAGTATTGACGATCTCTCCTCATTATCTCTTCAACCAATCTATTGAATTGAGGATCCATTATAGATTCTTGTATGTCTACTGATAGTATTGAAGAATTGTCAACATTGTCATTGTGTGTAGCGTTGTGTATAGCGTTTGCGCTTTCCATATTTGGATTGTGTCTATAAACATTCATGTCTGGTAATGTAGTGTGCTCAGGATTGTAGAAGACATCATTGTCATACTCATAAGAACTCATGTTTACGGACCCTTGAGCTTCTTTAGCTTTTCTCCTAGATTTTTGAAGACGGGTTTCAACCATGAACTAGGTGTTTAGCAATATGTGAGAGTCTTAGACGAAAATGACAAGAGTATGTAAGACCAAGAGTTGTATGGAGTGTAAATGAATCTGAAGTTTACTTGCAATGTCCAAAGTGTAAGACCAAGTATGTACGTAGTAGAGTAGGTGTGACTTCCAAAGAGAGGATAGTTTCTCTTGATGAGGTAAGCTGACCTTGACTCTAAGTAAGACCAAATGAGACCCAAAGGTAAGAAACCTTGATGAGGGACCACTTAACAAAGTGTTGTAGTATGTAGTGTGTTGACAAAGTATAGTGAGGACAAGCAAGTGACCTTTTGACTCAAGTTTAGACAAGTATGAATGTAAAATGAGGTATGAAGCAATGATGAACTGTGTAAGACCTTAGAACAGGCTGAATGCTAGATGAAACCTGAAGAGACAACCTAGGAAGCTCAAGTATGCCGAAACTAATTTCTTTGTTTGCTTGACTGTTAAACTTTTTTCAAATCCTGACACAGACGCCTCTGTATACTTCACAGACGCGGTTTGAAGACACAGACGCTATTCTGTTTGACACAAACGTGATTCTGAGATTTCCTGTTGATGTTTGCTGGGACTGTAATAGTTTTTTGCAATTTTGGACACAGACGCTTCTGTATACTTCACAGACGCGATTTCCAGACACAGACGTGTCTCTGTTCGACACAGACGCTGATAAAAACACAGACGCTATTCTATACTTCACAGACGCGTTTATCATACACAGACGCGGTTTTAACAGACACAGACGCGTTTCTGTAACCTTAGTGCAATCTTTCCTATCTGTGAATTTGTTTTGCTGTGACCAAATCTGATTTTTCGACTGTTTTTCGTGACAAGAGGACACAGTGTTGATGACCCAATGTTTGCAGACTGTTTAGACTCCAAAAAGTGTGTTGTTTGATGTAAAAAGTTTTTGCATACACTTGAAGACACAAAAGACACAATGTTTTGCTGTTTTGTCTTGATTGTTTGAATGTTTATCATAAGTCAAGCATAATTCTTATGGCTGGCCAGGACAATAATTGTTGATCCCACATGGGGTTTTACCCCCGAGGCTACGCTATTCAGAGCGGATACTTAGATGCTTGACCTCACTGGCTCCACCCTCGGCACTCACTTCTCGGGTCAGCCAAGCATCAGTCCCCATGAAAACTCCCCATGGCGAACTTTGTATCTCTACTAAGAACCGTATGTGTGTGGGCCGCTACCAGAGGTCCGACCTCCTGCCTCAACAACTAGAAGGATTTGGGCATCTAAAACAATGAGGTGCTAGTAAGGGCATCCGC
This sequence comes from Cryptomeria japonica, assembly GCF_030272615.1. Lineage (NCBI taxonomy): Eukaryota > Viridiplantae > Streptophyta > Pinopsida > Cupressales > Cupressaceae > Cryptomeria > Cryptomeria japonica. Next base: position 203,375,098 of record NC_081406.1, on the reverse strand, counting down.
TTGTGTGGCCATACATGCGGCACTTTCAGCTCTGTAAATACAGAAGGCTCCCAGCCGGTAGGGGTTACGCCCTACAAATGATCAAATAAATTTGATCAAACGGGTTTATGGGGAGACATAGTGTCGGTATGAACTAATCAGCACACGTTATTCATAGTTTTCACCATGAATACATTTGATTATAGTGGCTTGGAAGAAGATGGCTTTTCTTTTGCTACCACTTGGGTCGTTCTCTTCTCACTAGTAGTCCTAATGACCACACGGGAAGACAGGCCCTCTAAAGAATAAACAAAAAGAGCCTATTGCTCAAGACACAAAAGACAATGGTTCAATTTTAGTGCACCAATTGAAGTGTTTGCTAAGCTATGAAAACAAGGCACACAATAAAATTACAAAAACCCTAGCCAAGGCCCTGCAACAAAATTGTTAGTAGTTTGGGTTGTTTCAAATGATAACCCCTTCCTGCAAGCACACAAGTTAGGTAAATTTTAGAAAACCCAAAAAGACTTTGTGAAAAGGGGCCTTCAACAAAAACGTATTTGCCTCCAAAGCAAGCTGCACAAATCAGGTTAGCTAGATCTGCAAAAGGTTAGCCAAAAATAAACCAGATCTGGAACCCTAAGTACAAAATCCGAAAACCCGAATCGAAAAACTTAAAAAAATTTGCAAAACAGAATGCACAGACGCTGTTATACCAGACACAGACGCGTCTGTTCGACACAGACGCGGTTCTGTGATTCGCAGACGTGATTTCAGAACACAGACGCCTCTTTATTCTGCAGACGCGATCAGATGGTTCACAGACGCGATTCGGGATCACAGACGCGACTTTCGGAAACCTGCAAAAAATAAAAATGACAGAAACACAGACGCGATAAAAGATATCACAGACGCCTCTGAAATACAAAAACGCGATCCGAACACTCGCAGACGCGGAAAAAACCTAAAATGCCGTCGAAATCGTCCGATCTGCAACTTCAAAAATGCAAAATCTGCAACAAAAATGTTAAATGCAAAGGGACAAGAGTCCCACCGGGCGTGCCAAAATGTATATGGTGAAAATGGATAGCAATAAACAACAATATTGAAAGACTAAAATGGATTCAACCACCAAACCCTAGTCTAACAATGAACAAAGATCCACCATAACATATGAAGATAACTTAAGACAATGCAAAATAACTCAAAAATCACAAAGATTATACCATCACATGTCCACTAGGGTTTTGATCTCCATTCTTCCTATCTCCATTGATCTTGTTTGATATGCTTGCTCTCAGATTTTTGTATGCACAAGAGCTCAACAAAGAACGGAATGTGGTTGCAAGTAGAATTGTAGTGTAGTCAATTGATCCAGTAGTTAGGGTTTGGTAATGAAGAAAGCATCTCCTTAAATAGAAGACACAATAGAAAATGGAGGGTTAAGATTGAGAGGTGTAAAAAGGAGGTCGGCTAGGATTAGAGGGTAGGTATAAGAAATACCAAAATAATGAAAGGGGTAGGTAGTGTAGGAAATAAGAGATGAATGACATGTGTCATGTGTAGAAAAAGATAATGAATTAATTAAATAAATAAAGATTTATTTAATTAATAGAAGAAGTAGGGCAATTAAATAAATAAAATATTTATTTAATATAGGAAAGGGATAATTTAAATAAATAAATGTATTTATTTAAATGAGAAATAAGGCTAGAAGAGGATAAATGAATTAATTAAATAAATAAAGATTTATTTAATTAATAGAAGAATTAGGCTTAGATAATTAAATAAATAAAATATTTATTTAATTAGACATGACAATTTTGGGTGTCTACAGCAGCGTGTGGCAAAATTACAGAGAAGGCTTGATCATTTTAGATTATTTTGGACACCACTAACAATTTGATTGCAGGATCCTTTAGGGCTAAATCACTTTTGGATTTTGGGCTTAAAGTTGGCATGCATGCTTTCACACTTCAGCTTGGTGCTTAAAACAAATTTGGTTAAAATTGACATGCATGCTTTCACACTTCAGCTTGGTGCTTAAAATAAATTTGGTTAAAATTGACATGCATGCTTTCATGCTTCAGCTTGGTGCTTAAAACAAATCTGGTTAAAATTGACATGCATGATCTCACACTTCACTTTGGTGCTTTAAAATAGACATGCACATGCACATCTCACACCTCATTTTGGGCTTTAAAATGAACGTGAATTAGGTTTATCAATAGAATAAATCACACATTGTGATATTTAAGGGGAAAATAACTTTTTATTGTGTTTGGGGTGGACCTATTGTTGCTTTAAGTACCTTTCCACCCATCTTCAGGGTCTTGAGAGAGAGGGAAAGGTGATAACAACACCCACTTTTTATTTTTAGTAGCGAAGGGTATCTTTGACTGGGGATTTCATCACCCCATAGAGGTGCTTTGAATTGGGATGCGTTGGGGATATCATCTCTCCCAACATACTCTCGAGTGGGTTTTTCGAGCCGCTATATAAATATACTGGTTAGGTGGCTAGAGTGTTGAGTGAATTCGACGTATGTGGGGGCCTTCCTTGCATCAATAACCTTAATTAAAGCTTTAAGTGGCTTTCTTTGATAATCCATCGTTGGATCGGTATCCCTCAAAATTTATAATAAAAACCAACTTAGGAGCCCAAATCCCACGTTTATTGATTCCGGGTGTGAGGATCGTACCCCATAGATACCCTCCATGTACCTTGCATGATACCAATTGATGAATAATGATGAACAATAGATACCCTAACTGGTACTGAGAGGGGGGGGGTGAATCAGTACAAGCAAAAACTTTCTCCACAAGTTATCAAGTTAAAACAATACCAACTGATTGTCATCATTACTGAACTTAACCATGGCAATACCGGTTAAACATAGTAAGACATCAGACAACATAAACTGATAAGTCTGAACGCTTCAACTACATTCAATACTTGATATCAACTTCACCCATAAACATATACATGTGGTATATCAGTAATACCATAACCTAATAACTTTGCATGCATAATATTTCAACCAAATAATACATACACATCACATGCAAAATGCATAACACATAACATAGATTTTTCACGTGGAAACCCAAATGGGAAAAAACACGGTGGGGATGAATACCCACAAGCTTGTTTTGAACTCTTTTGACGCTCGCTCTATTAGGATCCTAGTCCGGTTAAAGATTTTACAATAAGGTTTTGTTAGGAACCGATCTTGCTAAAGATCACCCAATTAAGGGATGGCTATATACCCTTTTAATGGTTGAAATCCTGTTAAAGGTTACCTCGCTAGAGGATTTGAAGAACTCAATGATCTTGAGTCACCTGGTTAAAGGTTTTACAATAAGCCTGTTAAAGCTACCCAGTAAAGGGATTTTCCAACTATTGAAATGATTAGAAGACAATAGGTAAAACTTCTGATCTGATAACAGCACTACATGCCAAGGCAGATCCTTTTCAGTTCCTCTACTCTGCAATCACACTCTACAGTTCTCTACTTACTGGTCTAGAAAGTGTCTCATCACTTGGATACACACACACAACTTTTGCCAACCACTTTACAATAACAAACATCATCGACCTTATAGACAACAGTTAGGTCAGTAGCATAAACCCTAAACCCTAAGCATCTTAGGTTTACAACACAGGTGGTCCAATCCTGACCGTCCAAACACTTTACATAGAGAAATATAATCTTAAACAGATCACAAGACAATTTGCATCATTCATTCTTCACCACACATGGGAATCAGTAACCCATCACGCTCTCTTCTCATACCGCCAAGAAGAATGATCATTCCCGAGGTAGACTTCAAATGCAGTCGATCTTCTCATGCAAGATCCTCAAGGAAATCCTTCACGCGCACAAGGCTGACGTGGCACCTTGATCTCACTCATATCACTTAGGTGACTCATCACAGAGTATCATTGGTTGCATCGCACAAGCTGGATCGCCAAACTGATAACCCTAGAGATGAGACCGCCAACCGGTAGTTACACTTAGTGAAACCCTGACACCGGTGCACTGCATCTCCTCATACCTCTTCATACAAGTTCACTTGAACCCATTGACATCAATGACAACATATATTATCATCATATCAACATACCAGTTCATCATATGCCAATAATATCCAACAATCTCCCCCTTTGGCATTGATGGCAATACTCAATGTAGAGTTGCAACTGAAAACATCATAGACCAGTGTATCTTCATCATCAGATATCTTCTCCCCATTCATCAAATATCTTCTCCCCCTTTGACAACAATGCCAAAGTGGAGGCACAAGCTTCCATAATCTACTATGCTTCTCCCCCTATGGAGTAGCATCCTTCAACACATCGATCCTGAAATATTTGACACTATAGTTCTTGACTGATGCAAAGCATACAACTTTTAGTTGACTTCATGAAGGGGCAGTACCCCTAATTCACCTCTCAAATAGGTAAATGTAGTCTTTGGTAAGGGATTAGTAAATATATTTGCTAGCTTCTCCTTACTGGAAACATGTTGTAGTACAACCTCCTTATTCTGAACTTTCTCTCTCAAGAAGTGATATTTAAGCTCAATGTGCTTAGTTCTAGCATGCAATACACAAAATATATTCACCAATTCAAATACAGGTATTTTGAAACCTTCCAATACATGTTTCATCCAGATTGCTTGAGTGTAGTTCATAAATGCTGCCACATATTCTGCTTCAGCTGTAGACTAGGAAATACAACTCTACTTCTTATTTGTCCATGATACTAATCTTCCACCGAGAAAGAATGCTCCACCGATTGTGCTCTTTCGGTCATCCACATTACCTGCCCAATTAACATCGATATATACTTTGAGATTATAGTCACCATTATATCGATACCACAATCCATAATCAACTGTTCCTTTTAGATATCTAAGAATCCTCTTGACAACTACCAAATGGGATTCTCTTGGACACTTATGAAAATGAGCTACTATGCCCACTGCATGAGCAATATCTGGTCTGCTGTGCACCACATAGTGCAACTTACCGATCATTGACTGGTACTCCTTTTCATTCACCAATGCTGAACCATCTTCCTTAGTCAGTTTACAACCAGTCACGATCGGTGTACCAACCGGTTTGCTTTCCTCCATGCCAAAAGTCTTCAATACCTCTTTTACATACTTGGACTGGGTAATAAAGATACCCTCTTTCATTTGCTAAATCTGTAAACCAATGAAGAACTTTATCTCTCCTATCAGAGACATCTCAAACTCTTTCTTCATTTCATTTGCAAATGCATGACTCATTTTTTCATATCCTCCAAAGATTATGTCATCTACAAACACTTCACAAATCAGAATCTGATCACCTTCTAATTTCAAGTAGATGTTTCTATCTTCACTTGTCACTATCTTCTGATAAGGAAAACCCTTCTGGTTTCTCTATATACACTTCCTCTTCTAGGATTCCATTTGGAAAAGCAGACTTCACATCCATCTGATAAACCTTAAATCCCTTAAATGCTGCAAATGCAAGTAGCATATGAAAAACTTCTAGTCTAGCCATAGGAGCAAAGGTTTCTCCATAGTCTTCTCCCTCCTCCTGAGCATATCCCTTGCATACAAGCCTAGCCTTGTTCCTTACAACTATGCCTTACTCATTCAGCTTATTCTTGAAGACCCATTTGGTACCTATGACATTTTTATGTTCTGGTCTAGGTACCAAAGACAATGTTGCATTCTTTTCTATCTGGTCTAGCTCCTCTTCCATTGCTTTAATCTAGTCTTCATCTATAAGAGCTTCTCTGGAGGTCTTGGGTTCAAATTCAGAAATCATGCAAGAGTTCTCCTTCACTTTTCTTCTTGTTAGTATCCCTGCATCTTTATCTCCTATGATTTGCTTCGGATCATGATGTAGATTTACATATCTAGGAATGACTCTATCCTGATCTATTAGCTTTTCTTCTTCTTCTTCTTCACTTACTTCTTCTTCTTCTCTTACTACAACTTCTACCGATACAGGAACGCTGAGATCTTTACAAGTTTCTTTCTTAGCCGGTTCCTAGAAGGCTATGCCGGATTCATCTTCAACTTCTTCACTGCATGTTTGCTCAGGTTCCTCAAGGGACTCATCAACCCTGACATTGATGCTCTCAACAATCTTCTAAGTTCTATTGTTGTAGCACTTGAGAGCTTTGCTCTTAGTGGAATATCCCATAAATATTCCTTCATCACATTTTGCATCAAATTTGCTCAAATGCTCACCTCTCTTGATATAGCACTTACTACCAAACACTTTAAAGTAACTCATAGTGGGAGTTTTCCCAGTCCAATACTCATAAGGGGTTTTATCTTTGCCTCTCTTGATGAGTACCCGGTTCTTAGTATAGATTGTAGTGCTCACCGTTTCTCTCCAAAAAGTGTGAGCAACCTTTCCTTCGATCAACATTTTTCTAGCCGCTTCAACTACAATATTGTTATTTCTTTTTGCTATATCATTTTGTTGTGGTGTCCTTAGGGCAGACAACTGCCTCTTGATACCATTAGCTTCACAGTACTTGCTGAATTCATCAGAAGTGAATTTTCCTCCTTGATTAGTTCTTAGGCATTTTATCTTTTTACCACTTTCTTTTTCTACTAATACTCTAAGAGGTTTGAAATTTCTGAATGCTTCAGACTTGTCTTTCAAGAATGTGACCCACATCATTCTTGAGAAGTCATCAGTAAGAATCATAAAATACCTATCTCCCTGAATACTTCTAGTTTTCATAGGACCACACAAATTAGTATGCACAAGATCAAGTAAATTTTCTACTGAAAAAGACTTACCTTTAAAATTTGAGAAGACATCTTCCCAAGTTGACATTCTCTGCACAAAGAATTCTCAAGTTTGTTCAGCAAAGGTAATCCTCTTATCACCTTGATCTTACCGGCTTTAACAATATTGTCAAATTTTATATGACAGAGTCTCCTATGCCATATCCAACTATCATCAAACTTAGCCATTAGACACCGACTTATCTTTGCATTCAACTGAAATAGGTTACCTCTGGTCTTCTTACGAGTGGCAATGAGTTCACCACTCTTTCCAATTATACTACAGATTCCACCTTTGAATTCCAGAATGAGTTCTTTGTCATTTAGTTGAGCAACACTCAACAGGTTATTCTTAAGACCTTCTACCCAGTAGACATCATCTGCACTATTCTTTCCATTCAGTGAGATGGATCCTTTACCTTTTACCAAGCATGGTGCATCATTGCCAAATCTGACAACACCTCCATCATATTCCTCTAGAGATAGAAAATTTCTCCGGTCACCAGTCATGTGGTGAGAACAACCACTATCAATTATTCACTCATTAGAGTTGTCAATGCGAGAGACGAGAGCTTTCTTGTCAGACACTTCTTCCTTTACAACTACAAATACTATGTCTTCATTTTCTTCATCCTCTGATTCTTCATCAGTGACACCTTCATCCAGAGCAACGAGACAATTTCTTTTGTTTCCTCCTTTATACTTTCTAAACCTCTCCGGTTTATCATTATTGTCATTGTTAGGACAATTAATAGCTATATGTCCTATCTTGTTGCAGAAAAACATTTCAAAGGAAGTTTTCCTCTATATTTTCTAGTACCCTTCGGAAGTCTTTTAGCAAGAAGAGCTTCAAACTCCATCAGAATCTATTCATCATCCATATCTCTGCATTATCTGGATTCATAACTGGTACTTGTTTCTTTTCCTTTTCTGGATGGTGCAGCAGATGCTCTAAAGGCTGACTCAGTCTTCTGAACACTGCCATTATAGCTATTCAACTCATATGCAGTCAACTTTGCAATGATAGAGTCTAAGGATACCTTGGTTTTATCAATAGAGCTTAGTTCCTGGATAGAAGCAACTTTGATTGCATAGATTGGTAACAATGATCTCAAGATTTTACTAACAACAATGGTATCATCAATAGTTCCACCAGTGCTTTTGATATCACCAACCACAATCTTGATCCTAATGCCATATTGCTAAATGGTCTCACCTTCAACCATCCTCATATCCTCAAATTTACCTCTAAGGCTCTCTTCCTTAGCTTGCTTTACATGCTCATCACCACCATAAATGTTTTCCAGTGCATCCCATACATCCTGAGGAGTGTCCTTGTCTTGTACATCAATAAACTCAATATCTGACAGGCTATTGATAAGAGATTCCATGACTTGCCCATTTTCCTGGATCTCTCTCTTCTGATCATCAGTCAGAGTGCCAATGGGAGTCACATAGGAATTCTCAACATAGTTCCAGTGTTGAGCACCCATACTCTTGATGTAAATCTTCATTCTGTCCTTCCATATCTTAAAGTTATCTCTATTAAACTTAGGACCTTCCCTCTTCATCATTACATTCGGATCTTTTACCTCAAGCGGTTAAGCTTATATCACCGAGGACCTGGAGTCACTCTGATACCAATTGATGAATAATGATGAACAACAGATACCCTAACTAGTACTGAGAGGGGGGGTTGAATCATTATCAAGTTAAAACAATACCAACTGATTGTCATCATTACTGAACTTAACCATGGCAATACTAGTTAAACACGGTAAGACATCTGACAACATAAACTAATAAGTCTGAACACTTCAACTACATTCAATACTTGATATCAACTTCACCCATAAACATATACATGTGGTATACCAGTAATACCATAACCTAATAACTCTGCATGCATAATCTTTCAACCAAATAATACATACACATCACATGAAAAATGCATAACACATAACACAGATTTTTCACGTGGAAACCCAAATGGGAAAAACCACGGTGGGGATGAATACCCACAAGCTTTTTTTGAACTCTTTTGAAGCTCGCTTTGTTAGGAGCCTAGTCCGGTTAAAGAATTTACAATAAGGTTCTGTTAGGAACTGATCTTGTTAAAGATCACCCGGTTAAGGGATGGCTATATACCCTGTTAAAGGTTACCTTGCTAGAGGATTAAATGATCTTGAGTCACCTGGTTAAAGGTTTTACAATACTCCTATTAAAGCTACTCGGTAAAGGGATTTTCCAACTGTTGAAATGATTAGAAGACAATAGGTAAATCTTCTGATCTGATAACAACACTACATGCCAAGGCAGATCCTTTTCAGTTCCTCTACTCTGCAATCACACTCTATAGTTCTCCACTTACCGATCTGGCAAGTATCTCATCACTCGGATACACACACACAACTTTTGCCAACAAATTTACAATAACAAACATCATCGATCTTATAGACAATAGTTAGGTTGGTAGCATAAACCCTAAACCCTAAGCATCTTAGGTTTACAACACAGGCGATCCAATCCTAACCGTCCAAACACTTTGCATAGAGCAATACAATCTTAAACAAATCACAAGACTATCTGCATCATTCATTCTTCACCACACATGGGAATCAGTAACCCATCACGCTCTCTTCTCATACCGCCAAGAAGAATGATCATTCCCGAGGTAGACTTCAAACACAGTCGATCTTATCATGCAAGATCCTCAAGGAAATCCTTCATGCACACAAGGATGATGTGGCACCTGGATCTCACTCATATCACTTAGCTGACTCATCACAGAGTATCATCGGTTGCATCGCACAAGTTGGATCACCAAACTGATAACCTTAGAGCTGAGACTACTAACCGGTAGTTACACTTAGTGAAACCCTAACACCGGTGCACTGCATCTCCTCATACCTCTTCATACCGGTTCACTTGAACCTATTGACGTCAATGACAACATATATTATCATCATATCAACATTCAAGTTCATCATATGCCAATAATATCTAACAGATGAGACAGAAAATCCTCGATGATAAGATCTTCGAATCTTCAGGGTAAGAGAGACTAGCATGCCCAAGAAGTGTGTATTGTGGAGTGGAGCCAGTGCTGCCAGACTCTCTATATGTTCATCTTGTTTTAGTATTTTGCTGCAGGGGCTCCATTAAATAGTTTCCACTTTCCATCCTAAGATTGTCTTCTGTGTTTTTGAAGTAGCCATTGGTGAGGAGGGACCTCAAGGAGATCAATCTAGAGCAGTCAACAAGAGTAAAAACAACGGAAACACATAGATATGATGGAGGAAATGCAGAACAAATTGTTTTATTGCATGAAATTTGATTACATCCAACTGGTAACAACCGAGTTACAACATACCAACACACAAGCTTGGTAGAATAGGTCACAATCAGGACCTGGAATCGAAAGATCTATCTTCTAGGTACAATCTATCTATCTAATACTCTGATTTATTCTAATTGATTAATTTCTAAATCATGATTACAAATATATATATATCGATCCAAAGGATCCATTCAGCCCAAAAGGGATCAAAACCCGAAGAATAAGACCTAACATGCAAAGTGAAGAAGTTTGGCCTCCGCCAAGAGATTCCTCCAGAAAATCCAAAGGATGAAACGTAGAAGGTCCTCCACACGCCAAAAAACATCGATATCAATGCTCAAGGCTCTGCAAGCTTCGAAATGGGTTCTGGTAGATCACTAGAATAGGTCTCGGGCAATCGGTAACAAAGGAACAACCGGTAACAAGAAATTGTCACGAAAACTGGTGGTGATAACTTACTGGAAAATGATCCAAATGAGATGCGGTTTGAAAGAAAGAAAGATGATCAAGTCTTAAAGTAGAATCCAACTCCATAGGATCTAGTGAGCCAAAACTGGGACACACAAAAAGAAAACTGAAACTACAAAAAAAGCCAGAAAGGAAAATGTTTTTTGTTGATGCAAGATTGTTGTGAATGGGGGATGCTCCTGCATTAGACATCTGGGGTTAATGAAAAAGTGAGCCTCTCACTTTGCTGGGGTCAGAGGAAAACCAAGGTGGTCTACCTTTGCCTTAGAAATTGAAGATGAATCTTCAACTGGTCTTCTCTTCCACTTCACAAGATATTCTTTGTACTGACTGTTCCGGGTACTATGCCCAATCCTACTGTCCAAAATCTCTTCAATCTGATTTGGTTCCTTCCGGGGAAATTGTTTCTCTAAGTTTGCAACATTGACCTTACTGAATTCTGGTTCATGGTACTCATGAAGATCTGCAATGTTGAATATAGGTGAAATACTTAGACTATCCGGTAGCTCCACTTCATATGCATTTCCAAAACTAAACTTTCTCAAAATCTTATAGGGTCCAAACTTCTTCATTTGCAACTTGTTATAAGTTTCAACTGGGAATCTCTCTTTTCTCAAGTATACCATCACTTCATCGCTAACTTTAAATTCCTTATATCTCCTCTTCTCATATGCCTTCTCCTTAGATTTTTTGTTCATAACTTCCAAATGTTGTTTAACCTGAATATGCAATGTTGCCATGTGATTTGCAAAATCTTTTGCTTCTGAACTCTTCTAGTCTTCACTGCTAATGTCTCTCAATTATGTTATTCCTCTAGGATATACTCCGGTAACAATCTCAAAAGGCATTTTCTAGTACTTCTATTCACTGAATTGTTGTAGGCAAACTCTGCTTGTGCAAGGATCAAATCCCAACTTCTGGTTTTATCTCCCACTAAACATCTCAACAAGTTTCCCAAACTCTGGTTAACTAATTTTGTCTATCCATCAGTATATGGATGAAAAGAAAAACTAAACTTCAAATCTGTCTTCATCTTCTTCCAAAGTGTTCTCAAAAAATAGCCAACAAACTTAGTGTCTTTGTTTGAAACTATGCTCTTCAATAATCCATGCAATCTGACCACTTCCTTGAAAAATAGGTCTGCTACATGTAATGCATCTGATGTCTTCTTACAAGGTATGAAATGAGCCACCCTTGAAAATCTATCCTGTACCACAAATATAGAATCATTCCCTCTCCGTGTCTTAGGCAATCCAAGTACAAAATCCATTCTTATATCCTCCCAAGGTCTTACCGGTACTGTCAAAGGTTTATACAATCCCACATTCAGACTACTACCTTTTGCAACTTGATAAACTCTACAACTCTACACATATCTCTTAATATCCTTATGAATATGGGGCCTAAAGTATTGCTCACTCACCAATGCAACTGTTTTATCAATGCCAAAATGTCTAGCTAAACCTCCACTATGTTTCTCTTTGATTAAGTTCTCTCTCATGGAGCTCTTAGGTATGCATAACTAAACTCCCCTGAATAACATCCCATCTTTAATAAAATAATCCAACTATTTGCTTCGATGAACCATAACCGGTTCTCTACATGCTTTCCAAGGTTCTGTTAAATCCAGGTCTTCATCATACAAGGTCTTTAAATATTCAAAACCTAATATTGTCATTCTCATTTATGTCAGCAAATTCCTTCTCCTACTCAATGCATCAACAACTTTGTTAGATTTATCACTTCTATGCTTCAACACAAAGGTGTAACTCTGCAAGAATTCTACCCATCTCATATGTCTCTGATTCAACTTACTCTGACTATTCAAATACTACAAAGCTTGATGATCTGTATACAACACAAATTCCTTAGTCAACAAGTAGTGTCTCGATTTCTTCAAGGCTTGAACTATGGCATAAAATTCCTAATCATACACTAAATATCTCTTCCTGGCATCATTTAATTTCTCACTAAAATAGGCTATTGCTCTCCCTTCTTCACTCAAAACTGCTCCTATTGTTGTTCCACTTGCACCATAATTCACTTGAAATACTTTATTGAAATCCAGTAAAGCTAACACAGGCTTCTCAGTCACTTTCTGCTTCAACAATTCAAAACTTTTGTTTTCTCCGATGGTCCACTTGAATTCCGTCCGATCTCCTCTCATGGTCTCAGTCATAGGGTTACAAACTAAACTGAAATTTCTGATAAACTTCCCGTTAAAACTAGGGATTCCATGAAATGATCTTACCTCTCCAATACTTTCTAGTGTAGGCCATTCAACAATAGATTTTAATCTCTCAGGGTCCATCTTCAAACCATCCTTAGATATCACAAATCCTAAATAGACTAACTCATCCTTCATGAAAGTACACATCTTGATATTGATCAACAACTTTTCTTCTCTCAACCTCTACAAAACTTGTGTTAACTGTAACAAATGCTCCTCTTTTGTTCTACTGAAAATGAAAATGTCATCCAAATACATAGTAACAAACTTACCCAAGAATTTCTTCAATACCTCATTCATCAGCCTCATGAAAGTGCTTGGTGCATTAGTCAATCCAAAAGACATCACCAACCATTCATATAGTCTTTCATTTGTCTTAAATATTGTCTTCCACTCATCAAATTCTCTGATCCTGATCTGATGATATCCACTCTTCAAATATATCTTTGTAATGAATTTTGCTCCACTCAAATAATCCATTATGTCATCCATCTTAAGCAAAGGAAACCGGCATTTCACTGTGATCTTGTTTATTTCTCTTGAATTGGTACACATCCTCCATTCTCCATTTTTATTAGGTGCTAATACTGCTAGTACTACACAAGGGCTTAGACTCTCCTTGATAAAACCTTTCTTCAACAACTCCTGCACTTGTCTATTCAGTTCTTCATTCTTTGTCGATGTCAACCGGTGTGCAACTTTGTTAGGCAAACTAGCTCTAAGAACCAAGTCCATGCAATGACTAATACTTCTAACGGGTGGCAATCCATCAGGGACATTATCTGAAATGATGTCCTCATATTCTGTCAGAAAATCTCTTATCTCTTCCGGGTGTTCTCCTTCTGGTTTCGGTCTCTCATTCTTCTTAGGAATTTAGGAAAAACACACATTCTCATGTCTCAATCCATCCAAGAATTTTCTTCCATCTACTAAACAGATTTTGGCATTTGTACAAACTTCACCCTTCAAAGATTCCTCCAAAGGTAACAAGGTTTGCTTCATCCCATTGGCCACAATAGTGTATGTATTCCTCCTCCCATCATGTATTGCATGTTAGGATTCCCAAAGATATTGAGAGGGGGTGGTGAATCAGTATCTAACCGGTTAATAGATTTTCCAAATTTATTAAATGAATTGCATGTCAAAGTAGTGTACCGGTAAACCAGAAATAATGCAGTAAATAAGATCAGTGAACACAACATAGAAAGCACACCATAACACAATATTTTTAATGAGGAAACCCGATGTGGGAAAAACCTTGGTGGGATTTGTGACCCACAATATTCACTTACTGGCCAATAAATGAATATTACTTACAGAATGGGGGCCTACACATGCAGGAAGGCCATGTGCCTAGAGCTCACTGCTCAATTACAAAAGGAAGTCTCACTGACTTACAAAAGTGGATTATAGAAATCCAATATGATGTACTGCTATAAAAAGCATCTACTATGCCAGATCCAGTACCGGTTTAAGCTCTTGCAATAATCATAAACCTTACTCCAAAATCTGCCTCAATATTCGTGCATAATATCCATCTATGCATATTACCTATTACAAATGTTCTACAAGATCTCATACTTATATATGAGCCTTATTACAATATGCCATGTCGGCTTACAAAAAGATATTACAATAAAATGAATTATGTAATAAACAAAATCTTGTCAGCCAGGGTGTCGGTAATCATCTTTTCGCTGCCAGTGAACTGTATGCCGGTCTAGAGTCTGTCGGTGTCGGTGCCTGCCGGTGTCATAGGATTGTAAGGTTGCCATCAATGAAAATACCTTCAATCACCTACAATTTCTCATTGGAGTGTGCATTTTCCAACATTGCCTATCTATCAAACTGCCAAAGTCTTCCCAACAAAAGATGACAAATATCCATAGGCATAATATCACACAAAACTTCAGCATGATAATTCCCAATTTTTAATTTTACCAAACATTGTTCAATTACTAACAGCTTATGTTCATCCTGAATCCATGCTATCTGATAAGGCTTAGGGTGTTTCAATCTCTCCAATCTGAACTTATTCACCATCTCTTCTGAAACAAGATTATCTGAACTACCACTATCAATAATAACTTTACAACACTTATCAGATACCTTACATCTAGTCTTGAACATGTTCTTCCTCTGCAAGGGCTTTTCATCTCCTCTGGTATGACACAAAGCTCTCCTTATCATCAACAGTTCTCCATCTTTTGATTTATTTTCTAATCCGGTAGGGTTTTCTTCCACCGCTGCTGCTCTTCTGGTAGCCTATGTCTTCTTACATTCAAATGCACGGTGTCCTTCTCCTCCACACTTAAAACAAGTTCCTCTGAATGTCCTCTTGTCTTATCTTCCAAAGTTCTCATTCCGGTAACAATCTGGTTCTCCTCTTTGGTATAAATTTATATCATCCTTCTGGTATGAATTACCTTCTTTGCTCACTTCCTTTTCCTTGTTCTGATCTATATTGGATCCTCTTCCTCTGGTATATCCTCTTCCTCCTTGAAATCTTCCTCTGGTAAACCTTCCACCTCTACCTCTTTGTCTCTGCTCATGTCTTTTTTTCAATTTCTCTTCCACCTTTAGTGCATATTGGTAAGCCTCTTCAACACTCTTCAATTTGATCATACCGAGTTCATCTTGTATAGGTATCCACAATCCATTCAAATGTCTTACAATATGTTCAACTTCATCATCAACATATTTGAATCTGATGTTCAATTTGCAAAATGCTTCGGTGTACTCCTTCACATTAGATTCCTTTTGTCTCAGGTTCTACAATTTCTGGAACAAATCCACTTCACAATTTATTGGGACAAACTTTGATTTTAACTTAGCAATCATCTGATCCCATGTCTTAATATTTTCTTTACCTCGTCTTTGTCTATCAACTTGCAAATTCTTCCACCAAAGAGATGCATGACCTTTTAACTGGGTACATGCATATTTCACCTTCCTCTCTTCTGTATTGTTTTCAAAATAAAAATACTTCTCCATCTTCAAGATCCAATCCATCAATTCGTCTGAATCTAGCTTGCCATCATATTCCGGTGGGATAAAATGAGGTTTAGTGTTCACCCTACTCAAAACCCTTAAAAACCTTTCTTCATCTAGATCAACTGCTGGTAGGTTTACTTGATCTGTCAGGGCTTCTTCTCCTTCATCTTTGCTTACATCTTCAATATGTCAGCCTCTTCTCTGGGCTATCTCGATGGCTTCTAACTGGGTTGTTATTCCTTGCAACATCTCTATCACAATAGGGTCTACATTCCCACATGCTCCACCTTTCCTAGTTCCTCTTCGTGCCATTGATTCACGCCAGTCCTCTGCAATTGTAGGTCGGATCTATAATCCACCACCCTACAAAAAAATTGCAGGACATGCAACCTCCGGAATGAAACTTTTCTCTAATACCACTTGAAGCAGCCACCGGTGATGAGGGACCTCAAGGAGATCAATCTGGACCGGTCAGCAAGAGTAAACACAATGGAAACACACACATATGATGGAGGCAATGCATAACCGATAGTTTTATTGCATGAAATTTGATTACATCCAACCGGTAACAATCGGGTTACAACATACCGACACAGAGGCATGGTAGAATAGGTCACAAATAGGACCTACAATCAAAAGATCTATCTTCTAGGCACAATCTATCTATCTGATACTCTAATTTATTCTAATTTATTACATTCTATAGCATGATTACAAATGTATATATATATATATATATATATATATATATATATATATATATATCGATCCAAAGGATCTAGTTAGCCCAAAAGGGATCAAAACCCAAAGAACAAGACCTAACGTACAAAATGAACAAGGTCAATCTCCACTAAGAGATTCCACCTGAAAATCCAAAGGATGAAACGTAGAAGGTCAGCCACATGCCAAGAAACATCAAGATCAACACTCAAGGATCTGCAAGATTCAAAATGGGTTCCGGTAGATCACCAGAATAGGTCTCAAGCGGCTGGTAACAAAGGAACAACCGGTAATAAGAAATTATCATAGAAACCAGTGGCGATAACTTGTCAGAAAGTGATCCAAATGAGATGCGATTTGAAGGCAAGAAAGATGATCAAGTCTTCAAGTAGAATCCAACTCCATAGGATCCGGTGAGCCAAAACCGGGACACACAGAAAGAAAACTGAAACTGCAAACAAAATAGAAAGGAAAATGTTTTTGGTTGATGCAAGATTGTTGTGAGGTGGGGATGCTCCTGCATTAGTTTTTGTATGTATCATTGTGCTAGACTAGTATTGAGTTAGTATTTGGGCTATTTTAGGCCCTACCTTGCGTGGCTCTGAATTCTCGGAGTTTGTCAAAACATAGTTCATCCAGCTATACTTATCTTTAGACAGTGTTCTTAGAATTGAAAAAATAGACTTGTCCTACAAACAGAGTTATTTGAAACAGAGTCTACCTTGAAACATTTGACAATCCAACAAAGTCCAAAATTTTGCATACTTGTGACCATAGGTTTTCTTAGTCCTTACTTTTGCATAAGTCCTTACATAGTCCTCATTTACGCCCTTACTTTGCATAAGTCTTTGCATAGTCCTCATTACAATCCTCATTTATGTCCTTACTTTGTATGTCATTGCATCATCCTCATTATCGTCCTCATTATAGTCCTCATTTGTATCCCTACTTTGCATAGTCCTCATTTACATCCTTACTTTGCATAAGTCCTTACATTGTCTTGTATAGTTCTCAGAAAGTCCTGATTTGTATCCCATTAGCGTCTTCATAATCTTTACATATAATCCTCATATAATCATCGTAATCTTCATATAGCTCCTTGCATAGTCATCATAATCTTTGCATACGTCCTTCTATAATTGTCATAATCCCTGTTTTAGTCCTTACATAGTCTTCATCCTCATAAGACATAGGGTCAAATCATTAGCTCCATTTTGCATTATCTTCAATATTAGGGTGTTCCCTAGTCCAAGTCCAAAGTTGCATTGTCATTCTTTAGCATTTCATCTTGTCTTTCCTTAATCCAATTTGTCAAAAAATTCAAAAACATAGGTTGCATTTGTCATCCTAAGTTGCACTTGTCCATTTTCAAAATTCTCAAAAAACAAAAACAAAACAGGGTTGCACTTTAATCCTTTAGTTGTATTGCATTTCATCCCTAAACTTCAAAAATCCAAAAAAATGGCATATAGTGCAATGGTTGACACAACCTCTCAAATTTCTAGGAGACAACATTACCCTTATCAAACTTCCAACTTTTGTGGGACCATGTCATTGCAACCAAACTATCAATTATCTCAATCCAACATATACATGTCCCAAAACATGCATCAAACTTATTAAGAACAAACAAGCATCATACCTATTTTTCCACCACTTGAAGATAAACTAGCTTGAGAAATAGAGATCTTGGAACAAAAGGTTGAAAAAAGTGAAGAGTGTAGATCCTAGATGTTCAAACTATTTCAAAAATTTGGATGTCCCAATATGAACTAAGAGCCAGTTGATGTGCAAGCTATTATTATGAAATCAAACATACCATCTATTCTCACACAAATAAAAATGAGAAACCAATATCAACAACAAACACATCCAACAATGCAAGTCCAACAACCAATACAACAAACAACACAACTCTCAACACCACAAATTATGCAAACAAGTCAATCACTACCAAGGCCACACACAATTAAACAGTCAATTTTGCCTTCAGTCACATCACATGTCTATGAATATCCTCATATGTCTTCAAATACACCACCAAGGGTGTCCCAAATGAATGCAAGTGTATTTGCAAACATGTCACCCTTTGGACATCAATCAAACATGGTCAATGTGTCACCTATCATGCAACAAGGTAATTTGCCCATATCTAGCAACAAATCTTTCCATCAAGACTTTGCACCTCAAGTAGCCTCCATATCTTCCACCATTTCCTCATACATTGAGGTCACACAAGAGCAGTCCTGAAGAAGTCACCAGTGAGGAGGGACCTCAAAGAGATCAATCTGGACTGGTCAACAAGAGTAAACACAACAAAAACACAAAGATATGATGGAGGCAATGCATAATAGATTATATTATAACATGAAAATTGATTACAACCAATCGGGAACAACTGGGTTATAGCATAACCAGTTCACAGGCTTGGTAGAACATGTTCAAATACATAATAGGTCACAACTGGGACCTTGAATCTTAAGATCTATCTTCTACACTTAGTCTAGCTACTTGATTCATTGATTTATTACATTCTAATGTGCAATTACAATTATATATACAATCAAAGGGATCTGATTGACCCAAAAAGGGATCAAAACCTGTAGAACAAAACCTAACTTGTAAAATCAACAAGGTCGGCCTCTGCCAAGAGATTCCTTTGAAAAATCCAAAGGATGAAGTGTAGATTGTGGGAAAAGGTCGGCCACATGCCAAGGAATATCAGAATCAACGCCCAAGGCTCTGCAAGATTCAGAAGGTTTTCGGTAGATCACCAAAATAGGTCGAGGCAATTGGTAACAAGAAATTGTCAACTGGTAACAGGAAACTGATAGCGATATCTTGCCAAAAAATGATCCAAATGCGATGCGGTTTGGAAATAAGAAAGATGATCAAGTATTAAAGTAGAATCCAAATCCACAAGATCCGGTGAGCCAAAACCGAGACACAGAAAGAAAATTTGAAACTGCAAATATAAAACAAAACATAAAGAAAATGTTTTTGGTTGATGCAAGATTTCTATGAACCAGGGACGCTCTTGCATCAAGTCCACACCATCTTTATCCAATAACACAACCTCCCAAAGTCTATCCATAATACAAATCCAATCTAATCCAATTCATGATGCTAGTCCTTTCCATGCTTCATAAATTCAAGATCCAATGCCATTATATATTTCATTTCTAAGAAAACCCACTTCAAAGAGTTTCATTCAAAATCCTTTCTCATCAAGCCAATGTGTTGAAACATTCCAAGAATCTCCTATGCATATCCAAACTCTTTCCCCGTGTCAAGAGGATGATCCAAAATCAGAAGAAACGAGTCCTAAAACAAATAAAGATCAAGAACAAACCCTTCCATCATATCCAGTTTTCGATCAAGAGCCCACCGACCAAGAATCTTATGATGATCCCCTCACTCTTTTCTATTCCATTCATAATGACACCCTTTTATCTCAAGAACAAAGTGTCCTTTCAAGTCCCATCCAACATCCACCTCTTAAGAAAGATCAAGACATCCCTTCCATCCTTCCTAATAATCCCTTTCCAAGTCAAGATCAAAGTATTCCTTCACCTTCATATCCTAAGCAAGATCCCATTATTTCTCCAAATCCTGATCAAGATCCCTCCATCCCTTCATCTCCATGCCATAATCCTCCATGTTCCTCGCAAGATTCCCTCTCAAATGAACTTACCATTTCTCCTAGTCCTCCTCATGATCTCAATCCCTCTACACAAGTTTTTCATGAACTCCTTATCAGTGAAATCACCAATCTTGATCATACTACAGAGAACAATTTATCAATGATTATATCTGTGCCATTTTCACATGCCAATGTGGTCACAACTACATAACCATAATCTATTTGCCTCATACACCCACACTTGATAAATTGGGGCAAGAAGATCTACCAAAGTTGGATTTCTTTAAAAATGATAAGGCTATAGCTGAATTCATGGGTGCCAAAGCTAGATTTCCCTCTAATGATCCACAAAATCCAAAAACAAAGGAAATCAACATTGGAGATGATGAACATGTACACTTAGCTGAGTCCTTATACCCTATTGGAATTTAAGACATCTTTATCCAACTCTTCAAACAATACCAATGAACTACCTACACAAAACTCCCTGACCCTGTGAATAACATGCACCATAAACGATACTATATCTAAGGGATGAGTTAGTTTAGATTTTATTTTTTGCATCACATCTCATTTTATTCAAAGCACTGCATCACATATAGTTTCTTTTTCAAATGCATCGTATTCACAAATTTTCTGCATTTACATATAGCAACATCAATAAAACAAGACAATTGTCCAAGTTTATCATTTTTTGGTATTCAAGAGAAACAAGGGTCATCTCCTTTCTTAGATATTCAGACATGAAGTCTTCGAGATCCTAAGGTCATTCATTTTCAATATTACCTTGTGATGACCCTTTATTTATGGTTGGGTAGTGATTTCACTATTTGAGACTTGTTAACCCAAAATATATCAATTGCTAAATCTCAAACACATTAACAAAATTTATAATTCATTTGAGACACCTAGTTGATCATATGACTAGTGAAAAATATGAAATTCTACTTCAACGTTGCTGTAATTGTTACACCCAAGTAAGTTTCATTACTTACAAGTCAAGGCAAGAAAATATAAAAGAAAAAGTGCTATGCCAAATATTCATCTCAAGGCAAAAGAAAAATGATATGTAACTAAAATATCACGCATGAGAAATATTTACAATGGAGCAATGGAGCAATATTTGAGAAATTACAGTCTATAACCTCGTTGGAGCTCTAAAAGCTTGCTGGCAGTGAGGCTCTATTCAAGATGCTTTTGTAGTTAGAATAATCCACGTAGCTAGTCATATAGGATGCTAAGGATCTTTAGTGAACACAAGAGTAGGAATTAACTCATTTGCACAAGAACCAATGGGGAAGTTTTCCGTGTCTCCATTTGTAAATCCTGGTCACTGAGTGTGTTAATTTGGATGTTCCAAGGGACATTAAGGATCGATTCACCACTTATCTATGAAATGTTTTGTACCTCCAATTCAATTTGTGTATTACGAAATGCTAAACAAACACAGTCATCCTCGTTCGAATAGGAAATGCATATTCATCATGCATATTGAAATTAACATAGATCATGTAAAAAAATCATTGTCTTCACATGCATTTTTGCAGATCATCATGTCATATAGGTCTGCATACTAGGGGCATAGTTGAAAAAAATCATAAAAAATCATTAAAAAGTCCTTAAAAAATCTAAAAAAATCATAAAATATCTTGAAAAAATCCTAAAAATAAAAAATGACCGTGAACAAAAAATCCAAACAAAATCAGAAAATGTCCTAAAAAAAGCCTTAAAAATCAAAAAATCAAAAACTGAAAAATCAAAGCAAGAAAGCGTAGACCATCCATCAAATCAAATCAACAACAGACAAAACTCTCAAAGCCTACAATCAAACTGATAACATGCCTTGTTAATCAATTTATCGATCAAACTCTATCAAACATCAACATGTCTTATACGGGGAAGGGTACACTTGAAACCAGACAGATCGGTCTTACACGGGGCATTCACTCTCTCATACTAGACATTACGATCAATCCTCAAATGATCAAAATAATGACATAGATCAATATGGTTGTTGGATTTTGACCAAGTTATTCTTATATTTATCAATTGATGGCAAGTCATGTTTCATCAAATCCAAAGCAGAAAATACCAAAAACATTCAAATATCAATCCTGAAAAAATACCAAATACATTCAAATACGATCCTGGAAAAGTATACCAAAAATATTCAAATATCAATCCACAAAATCCAATAAGAATAAAAAATCAATAAAAAAACTTGCAATAAAATGTCTCACAAGAATCAAATACCCTAGCAGATATCCATCAAACACTTTGCATGAACTCAACAAAGGAAACAACTATCTAGTAAAATATTTGCAATCAATTGATCAAGTTGTCTTATCAATCGTATCAAATATCCATATCAAGTGATAATTATCTTGTCTTAAACAGAAGAGGATACACTTGAAATCAGACAGGTCAGTCTTAAATAGGATCCACAAATTTTTGAGATCAGACGTTATCAACTATCACATCAAACTATCAAAATGAAGATGCAAATCAGTATGGCTGCTGAATTTTGCCCTAGTTAGTCTTTATCTTTTATCATTTGAAGACAGATCATGTTCCTATGCTACTCAAGGATGTCCACAAGTGACTAGAGGAGCCATGATGGGCATTATATTTTTCTTTACTTGTTGTTTGTGGTGTGAACCAATGAAGTTTTGGGGCAATAGTTATAGTGGGTGTCTGTGATTGGTACGTTCATTCGGCAAGTATCCCATGAAGGATAACTATGCTTGTGACTACCCCACATACCTCGACCCTTGGAATTATCAATGAGATATCTTTACATCTTGGTTCCTTATACCCTGATGTGCAAAGCTCCATTGTTACATAATAAGGATTAGTGATGAATATAGATTGCGCTATGAATAAAGGCACACAAGTTCGTGAAAACCATCATCTTCATTTTCAGTCTATCATTATCAATCTATCATTTCATATCAATCATCCTCAATTGCTTTTAATTCTCATCTTTCATTCTATTTCATTTTAAGGTTCATTCTCTCATATTCTATTTCAATATCATCTTCACATCACCTATCTCTATCTCTAATCAACTAACTATTCTTCTATCTCACATTCTTTTTCATTTGAGAGATTATTAATACCTTTAATGCATAAACAATCTCTCGAGGGGGCATTGCACCCTAAGTATCGCTAGGGCATACTGGGGTAATTTTTCTTTTTGTTTTCTTTGAAACAATGTCGTTTCGACTTTGTCTCAAAGAGGGGCAAATGTAAACACCTAAAAAGGTCTCATTGATCATGTACTAATTATTCGTTTAAATTAGTTAAATAATTCTTTAATTCTTTAATTAAGTTAATTAATCTTATTCTAAGTTTTTCATATTTCTTCCATCATCTTGCTAATTATTCCAATTTCAATTATATCATTGTTTAATCATTTAAACCAATTTCTAATGTTAATTAAATATTTGTTATTTAATTGATTGTGAAAATTAATCCCTCAATTAAATAATCTTTATTATTTAAATAAATTCGTTCTCAATTCTATCTTCTAATCATTTAATCATTAACCCTCTTCTAAATATTAATTATTTAATTAATTATGATTTAGTTCCTTTAATTTAAATAATCTTTATTATTTAATTAAATTCATAATTTGTCTAATTTGTTCTAATTCAAATACATGTGCATGATTTCAAAAATGAAATTGAAAATCAAAGTCAAGTTCTAAATATATTTAAATAACAAGTTGAATTAAAATAAATTCAATATTTGAATTAAATCTCATGCAAAGATTAAATAGAAAATCCAAGTCAAAGTGCAAGCACATGCTAAATTAATTAATTCAATTAATTAATTAATTCAATTAATTAATTAATTCAATTAATTAATTAATTAAAGAATTATCTTTTTAATTCCCATTTCTATCTTCCACTTCGCTTTTTTCCAAAAAGCTTTCAGTCAATTAACTATTCCATCTAATTTAATTGATCATTTCAATTAATTGATTAATTACATCCTCTCAATCAATTCTCCTCCATCCACTCTTTTTCATCTTTCAAACAACTTTTTTCTCAATCAGTTAACTTAATTAACAATTCAATCAATTGAGTTCCACCTCCAAATCAACAGTTCAACTATCAATCAACATGTGAGCTCACCTGAGTTCCACCTCTTGATAAATCTATCCCACCTCTTGATCAATCCTCTACAATAATCTATAAATTGAGCATTCAATCTCCATTTTCAACAATCACGATGAATCACGAACTTTGAACCTTTGTGTCTTTTGCAGGTTGCCAACACGTTATCTTTGTGTCTTTTGCAGGTTGCCAACGCGTTATCTGAGAAGAACAATGGAAGCCATACGTAGTCATGGAATAGGGAGTTTTGATTGAATTTTATAAACCCTATTGTCTTCTTTATATTATTTCATTGATATTTGTTAGAATTATTTAATTAGATAGGGATTCGTGATTATCCTTTATTTCTAATTGAGTAATGATGAATTTAAGAATATACAACACATACTTGAACTTGCTATTATAAACAAGTTTTCTCTATTAAAGAAAATAATAATTAGAAGTATAAAACCTTATGACAACCAATTGCACATACTTGAACTTGCTATTGTGAGAGTAATTGTAGGTGAGCTTCTTCTTTCTTTCTCCTAATGTTGTATGGATTCTTTTTAATTTTGGAATAGTGCTCCAAAGAGAATGCAACTTCTATCAAAGAAGATAATTAGAAGTCTATAACTTTATGAGAGTGTACAAGTAATTGCACATATTTGAACTTTGTATTGTAAGTAATTTTTGTCTAATGAAGAGGAGAATAATTAGAAGTCTAAAATATTATGAGAGTATACAAGTAATTGTACCTACCTGAACTAGTTATTGTAAGAACAATTGTAAACGATTTTCTTCTTTATTTAGTGTTAGTCCTTGTGATTTTTGTATATTGATATCCGATATCATGGATAGTGGTATTTGTGTGGCATGTTTTGTGTTTTAAGTCCTTAGTTTTGACCAAAACCAAGAGATGAAGTTTGGATAGGATGGAGATGGGATACATATAGGACAAGCAAGATCAAAGGTAGTAATGGATGATGGAAGTACGAAATGGATAGATAAGGGATATGGATAAGGTGAAGAAAATAGGACACATGATGCTTATGAAGATCCATAGCCTTATCAAGATCCAAGATGCAAAAAAAGGGATAATGGATGTAGGTAGGATGATGGATGGGGGATGATGTGGGATAATCAAGGATGTGGTAGGTAGGATAACGTGGATGAAACTTGCTTCCAAGTGTAGAGTGCTAAAAGATAATGTATTATAGATTATGCTTGTTTGCTAGGTTTTCATCATTGTACTTGCCCAAGGTGCCACAAGAGGTGGTTTTTACCAGTGTATGGATTATTTCTCTTTATTATTTTAATTTTTTTAATATTTTTTTTACTTTGGAAGATAATGGATGCATGATAGTAGATGGAGGAAGGATTCAAGTGTCTCTTTATTTAGATATAACCCTTGAGATATGTGTTGCAATGGACCATGGCTATGAAGGTATAGTCAAAGACGTTGGTAGGGTAATGGTAAAGGGGAATGAAATGGATGAGGAGATTGCTATGAGGTAAGGATTTATGCAAAGGATTGGATGGGAGGGATGAAAATTTAGAAAATAGGTGCTCGATAATGGATGGGGTGTTGGAAGAATTGTGTATGAGGAGATGGAAATATTGTCAAGATCACCATTGTCACACACCTTGAACAATGGTGGAGTGATGGAGGAAAAATGAATTTTGGATTTGAGATTTTGATGGAGGAGTGGCTATGAATTTGGGGAGCTATGAATTTGGGGACATAAGGACCTAAAATAGATAAAGGAGATTATAGAGGAATAGATTTGGTAGGTGGGAGATGTTTAGATAGAGGAATGAAGAAAGCCTTTGTAACAACAAGTTTGGATGCCAATTTTGATTTTTCTTTGGGATGTAGTGCTTCTATGAGCAACATAGGAATCCACATGTTTTTTAATATTTATTTTTGTTTGATGGGCCTTTATGGCCTTTTGGATTTTTTTTTGCTTTTGGATCAAATTTTTCTTTATTTTTGCATGTCTTTTGATGAGAATGTTGGCAATATCTTGGATTTAGTTAAGTGTTGTCATTGATGTCAACACTATATTCCAGTTGGAGACTATCCTGGTTGGAACGATCCTAGTTAGTCTTGGTGATCTTTTTGGTTTTGGTTGTGATTCTGATCCAGTATGATCAAATCTTTGAAATTGGTTTTCGATGCTTTATTCTAATGGTTACATGCTTTCTATATCTAGTGGCTTCATGGATAGGTTATCGCTTTTGGTATTTTTGGTTATCAGTTGGTTTATGCCTTTACCAGCTAGCTTTTGGCTTCACCAGCTTCTAGTGTTCCCGGTTAGCTTTATCGGTATGTTGTTTTGGTGACTTGGTTAGTGGATTTTGGGTTTGTCTTATGGAATCAATTTATTTCATGATGTTGGTGCTTCTTGATCATATACTGAGAATTTGGTGACTTTGCTTTGGATGGTGTGCTATTATGATGGTCCTATTTGGATCCGGTTAAACTTTTACTGAGGGTTTCTATCGACAAGTGAAGTGTGTTAGATTTTGGTCTTAATGGAATCCCCGACAGTTATAATTGTTTGGTTACTTGTTTTAGGTCCATGCTATGTAATGTAAATCATAAAATTGGTCTGGTGGTATCATATGATGTAATTTTTTAATTATGGGTTTAGGGTTTAGCCGACCTTATCAATAAGGTTGATGATCTGTATTTATAGGTGATTGTTCATGTAATTCAGATGGACATGCAATGGTTATGGTTGCTCAGGTCTGAATTATCAAAGAAAGGATTAAGTGTGAATAAAGTCATATCATTCAAGTGAAGGTTGGAAAGGTTTTGTATTGCAGATTAGACATCAGTGCTTAATCAGAATTGTATCAGGCGTTAGTAGATGCAACTTTCACGGTTCATTATTTTCTAGATTATAGTCCGATGTTTTTGTAAGTCAGTGAGACTTCCCTTTGTGATGAGAAGTGCGCTCTAGGTTGTTGGCCTTTCTGCATGTGCAGACCCCTTTGTAATTATTCACAATACTACTGCAGAGTATTCATCTAATTGTGGGTAGGGTTTCCCATCATGGTTTTTCACTTTCCAGATTTTCCATGTCAAAATATTGGTGTTATGTGTGTTGTTCTTTCATGTTATATTATTCATTGGGTTGTGCTCCGATATAAGGTTTATAATTGAATTAACTGTTGTTATTATTAGTAAACTAATTCACCCCCCCCCCCCCCGTCTCAGTTTACTGCCAATATTAGTGCATTCCAACAATTGGTATCAGAGCAAGGTCCTCTCTATAGAAGCTTAACCGCTTGAGGAGATCTAATGGTAACTACATCTAGTTCCACATTCAATCCTTACCAGAAGGAGAGTCCCAGATTTGATGGTACAAATTATAAGATATGGAAGGAGCAAATGAAGATTCATCTTAGATATCTTGGAGCTGAATTTTGGGAGATAGTGGAGAAAGGGTATATACCTCATGATCCTAATTCTGGAACATCGACACCTACTGATGAACATAAGAGAGCTAGAAATGATGCAAGAGAAAAAGAAGCATTGTTAAGCGCCCTATCTGATGAAAAACTATTGAATATCATAGAGTTGGAGAATGCTAAGCTGACCTAGAAAAAGTTTGAAACTCTTTATGAAGGTGACCAGGCTGTGAAGATTGTAAAACTTGAAGGTTTCCGGGTAAGGTATGAAACCTTAAAGATGGAAGAAGATGAGAAGATAAGTTCTTTCATGGATAGAGTCAATGAGATTGCCATGGGTATCAAATGTTGTGGTGGATCTGTTAGTGAAGATGATATAGTGTCAAAAGTTCTAAGAGTTCTACCTCTGACTTACAAAATGAAGGCTACTGCTATCAATAAACTCCAGACAATGTCAAGTACCCCTGTGACCAGAGATACACTACTTGGGAAATTGACTGCTTTTGAACTTGAAGAACTTGGAGATCAGAGTGCTACTAAAACTAAGACTGTATTTAGAGTATTTGCATCTGGTAAATAGAAGATAGATTGGAAAGAGGTGTATGCTAAGGATATGGAGGAAATCAAGAAAGAAGCCCTGATTGCTAGAAGAATTCCTAAAGGACCAATTGGAAGTAAGTATTAAGGAAAAGTCCCTTTTAAATGTTTTTCATGCAATAAGATTGGTCATTTTTCATCTAGATGTCCTGAAAGAGCTACTAGGAATCATGAAAGATTTATGAATAATTATAAGCCTAATCCTGAATATCAGAGCAAACCTAGATTTAGAAGGAATAAGGATAAATCATGTTATTATGCTAGTGATGATGATGGTATTTTTGATGATGATGATGATGAACCTGTGAGTGGATCCGGTAATGGTGCTTTATTTGAAAAAGATTGGGTCTTTATTGCTATCAAGGATGATTCTCCGAAATCTATCATTGAACCAACACATACTGAGGAAAAGGCCTTGGCTGCTAAAATTTAAGAGAAGGATGAATGGGTTATAGATAGTGGATGCTCACATCACATGACTGGTGACAAAAGAAAGTTCTTATCATTGCAAGAATTTGATGGTGGATTGGTCAGATTTGGAGACAAAAAGGCATGTAGGATCAAAGGCAAAGGAATAATATAATTGGATGGTAAAACTAATACTGATAATGTTTATTATGTTGAAGGATTAAAGCATAATATTTTAAGTGTAGGTCAAATGGTAAATAGAGGATTTCATTTGCAATTCAAGGATGGAAAATGCAAGATCATTGATAAATCTGGATTGGAGATTGCTTCCAGAACTTAGACTAATGTTAATATCTTTCATTTGAACTCTAGTGAGAAGGCTTGCTTGATTTCTCAGATTGATGAAAGTTGGTTATGGCATAAGAGGACATGTCATGTAAATTTTGTTTGCATAGTAAAGATCAGTTCAATACCGGCTGTCAGAGATCTGCCCAAGATTGTTAAACCTCATAATCCAGTATGTAGAGAATGTCAAATGGGTAAGCAAGTTAGAACTTCTTTTAGAAGTGTACATGATAAATCTAATGAAATTATTGATCTTATTCATATTGATTTGTGTGGACCAGTAAGGACTAAAAGTTTTCAAGGTGATAGATATTTTATGTTACTTATTCATGATTATTCTAGAATGATGTGGGTGACATTTTTGAAAGAGAAATCTGAAGCTTTTGAGAAATTCAAAATCTTTAAGGCTATGGTTGAGACTAAGACAAAACTAAAGATAAAGTGCTTAAGATTAGATCATGAAGGTGAGTTTACATTCGATGAGTTCAACAACTTTTGTGAAAGGAATGGTGTTAGGAGATAACTTTCCACACTTAGGACCCCACAAAAGAATGGATTGGTGGAAAGGCAGAATAGAACAATTTTGGATGCTACAAGGACTATGATGACTGAAGCTAAATTACCTGATATCTATTGGAGAGAGGCTATCAATACCACTGTATGCACTTTCAACAGGGTACACATAAAAGGTGATACCAGTAAGATTCCTTAGGAATTATGGTTTGGTCATACTCCTGTCAGATATTTCAGAATTTTTGGAAGCAAATGTTACATTAGAAGAGATGATGCATTAAGAAAGTTTTATCCTAGAAGTGATGAAGGAATATTTTTGGGTTATTCTACTAAGAGCAAAGCATATAGATGTTATAACAAAAGATTGAATAGGATATTAGAAAACATAAATGTCAAGGTGGATGAGCATGTTAGTAATTCGATTAGAGCATATGATTATGGACCGAAAGATGAATTTATCAGAACTAAACCGGTAGTGCAAGAATTAGTTTAGAACAGTGAACCTGTGACATCGATAGCATCAAAAAATTCAACAGTGATAGAGGAACAACGGATTGAGTTAGCAAATCAAGAAAGTTCAAAGACTCCCAGGTATGTAAAGCTAAATCATTCTGAAGATCAGATTATTGGAGATAAAAGGAAAGGTGTGGTGAGTAGGAGAAGGTTAGCTGCTGAAGAGGTATGTTTAATTTCTCAAATTGAATCGGAATCTTTCATTGAAGCAAGTAAGGATGAAAATTAGTTAAAAGAAATCGAAGAGGAATTAGATAAGATTGAAAATAATAAGACATGGGAACTTGTACCTAGACCTAAAGAAAAGAACATTATTGGAACTAAATGGGTTTCCAGGAACAAATTGAATGAGGAAGGTCAAGTGGTAAGGAACAAGGCTAGATTGGTTTGCAAAGGTTATTCACAGGAAGAAGGAACTGATTATGGGGAAATTGTAATGCCCCTCCTTGACTTGGTTGATGCGATACTTGCGATAGGTTCACTGAGGCCATGGAAGGATGTTCAGGATTTTGATTTAGGACATTAGACATTATGGGGACTCACATTATATGTTGGTTGCACGGATGATGGTGTAGAGTTCACTCTTGAGCAGACTCTTGTTCCATTTTTGATAGACCTGATTAGGAATCCTATTTTTGCATGATGGATATGATTAGCCATATATGATGTTTAGATCAATTATGGTTTCTTACATGACTCAAATGATGATTTTGGTTGTTAGACATTGTATGATTTCATGATATTTAAAATTTTGGACTTTGCTCATGAGTAGTTATGATAGTATGTGATTTTGATTTCTATATGGATTATGATACGATTGATGCATAGATGGTTAGCGACAATATCTTGTGTATCATGTACTTGATAGATTTTGTGGATTATGCTTTATTATGAAATGGATTTACTAACCTAGATTTGATTTACTTACCATGCGATGCTTCATGAGTTGCATGTCTTCTATGAGGATATTGTTTGACTATATGCGTGGGGGAATCAACGTCACATCACTCATTGTGAGTGGGATGTGTCGTTGTGACATTCCTCCACTTGTTTGTTATGTATACACATATATATGCACATGTATCATTTTGTGGTTGCAGCATTGCAGGTACTAAGACATTCATTCCTCTCGGTCAACCGGGTGCGAGCTCCCCTGACTTGAAAGGCGTGAGTGTTCCTCTTCCCAATGGCGAATATATGGTCAAAGATGTCACTAGTTCCCTACCTGCACTCTAGGTCTAGTTGGTTGCTAGTGATGTTGTCAGTCTTGGGCGACCCGCCATCTTGTCATGTCGTCAGGGTATGTGAGTATGTGGTGTGAGGAGTGTGTATATTTGGTCAATTTATTTAATTTTGACTTGTCAGTTATGAGGATAAATTGATTATTTGATCCTTTGGTTATGACTGTGGATTAATTATGTTAAGTGATTATCGAATATTAATTAGTAATGTTATGATGATAATGTTTATTTTAATTTATTTAATAATGCTCCTTTGATTTATTTAATAATGTCTATTTCAATTTATTAGGTTTGGCATTTGATATTTTAATGATCTTTAATTATTTTATTATTTGCGCTTTTTTGATATTTGAATAACATTGTTTTGATTTTTGCTTATTTGAATTATTACGATTCAATGATTTTGAAATTGTGGAGATTAATAATTATTTAAATTATTTTGCCTCAAATATTTACTTAATTATTGGTGATTTGATTATTATCTATCATATATGACTTGATTATTTAATTAGCTTTATTGATTGGCGATAATCTATTTTGAATAAAAGTAATAATGAGAGTGAATATTGAAATAATTTCCCTTCGTATTTACCTTTCCATTATTATTTTTAGTGTTATAATCTCGATTTCAAATCTAATTGGAAATTATAATAATGTGTGTATTATTATTAGTTTGGATTTTGATATCCTATGAAAATAGTGGGAGAAATAAAAACCTAATAATTTGGTTGGAGCAAGAATATTTTATATTGTTTTATTCTCATTGGCACAAAAGAAGGTTGGGGTTTTCTTTCAATAATGATCTCCTTGTTTATATTCTCCCCGTGAGTGAAGTTGAGGGGTTCCTTCTTTTGGTTTTTGTTTTGGCTCTAGTTTTTCTGGATCTGGGAATTGCCTGGAAGTGATTGTTGCTTGTGGCTGGAAGGAGGAGGAGGTTTGTTCAGTTGGGGATTCTCTCTTCCATCACTCAGGGAAGAGGTTGGTTTTTAGTTTTCCCCCTCTTTTACTTGTATTTAGTTTTCAAAATATCTGTGTGAGTGGTTCTTGTGATCAAAATTTGAAATCATGGAGTGTATGGGTGTATTTCGTAATTGCTAAATTTGAACATGATAAATTCCTCCTTTGTTTGTGAGTCTGAAACTTCAATAACCTTTTTGAGATTATTAGATAGTTTGAAAATTTGAAACCCTACTCTTCTCTGCTCAATGGTTTTGGAAATGCAAAAAAATGGGTTTTGGGTATTCAGTTGATGAATGGTTACCTTTCTATAGTTATTTATTTATTTACCCATAATGGGGTCTGTTGACTGGATTCTTTAAGAAATCTCCTTACATGTATAGTTTTTTTGTAGCTATCCATTTATCTTTTACCCACATTTCATGGATTGCCCGTTGTTGGATCACCCATTGAGTGGGCAGGCTGAGTGGTCCTATCCACAACGAGGGTTCTAGATTTACTGTTGCCCTTGTTATGTGTGTCTGCTGCCATGTCATTTGCAGTTGAGTGTGTGTGTGTTGATAGGGGGAGTGTATTTGTTAGAGACTATTGTTGTAGGCAGCCCCCCTTTCCTTTCCTTCACCCCCCATGCAACTTTGAATGTGGCGCTATAACCAGCCAACCACCACCACGATATAGTATCGTTGTGTTGTACCATGATATAGTATCACGGTGTTGTACCATGATGCTAGTATCGTGGGTACAACCACCACAATACATATATTGTGGTGGCCTATATGCACATAAACCCCACGCCAAGGGGATGCCAATCACATTGCTTGTCCCTCCTCTTCGCTGCCATGCTGCCCGGGTCGCGAACAAACTAAAATTTGGGTGTGGTCTGCGACCACCCAAATTGACCAATTTACTTATCTTGTGTGTTGTTAAAACAGATGATAGATTTGTGAGTTGTCATGATTAATTTTGGCTCCATTTTTCTCAGAACTAGCTTGAACTTATACGTCACCCATATTCGATAGGTTGGACAAGGAAGAAGTTATGTATGAAATTTTGTTATCCACCCAAATTTTGTGCCTCGAGGATGAAATATATACCTTAACAATCTCAATTTAGTTCTTCCCACAAGATGGAGATTTAATCATTTTGTATTACGTCCTTGTTGTTCATATTTTTAATTGTCGTGTTTCAGTCACCTGACTGTTGTAATATTGTTGATATCTTATTGGGATGTTATTAATTTTCTATGAGTTGTGTGGTTTGAGTTGTTTATATGAATTCATGTCACTATCGCCAAGCAGATAATATGCTGAAATAATATTGTTTATAATGTATTTTCTTTTGAGTTGTTTATTCAAGTTCTTACTACCCAAGCGACATGAAGTTCATGTTGAGATGAATATACTATTATTGTGTAAGTATTTTGAGTTTTGTGTCAATGTACACATATTCAACACTAAATGTGAGTTGTGAAGTGGTTCAAGGATGCATCACATGAGTTACATCATAGGCTAAGATCTATGTAAGCATTGCCCCATGTTTTCCTTATTATCTTTCATTTGTAAACGTCATTTTCACGTTTTGTGTCATGCTTTGTTTAGACACTAGAGGCCACTGTTATGCTATTGCAACTTTGATTGGTTAAAATTTTAGTTTGATCTTTATTGATGTAAGGATTGTGATTTTTATGCGCCCTCATGATGGTTCATGCCATGAGGATGGATCTTGCTCACTGCTGATTTTAGGACAACAAGTGTGGAGACCTTGCTGGGTTTTTTTTTTTTTCTCATCTACAATAGTCTTATATTTTGATTATGTGCTTCCTTAGTCAAGAGGCTCACTTTCATTCTATGTTTATGTCTAATTCTTTATGGATATGCATCTATGCATGGTCATGCTATGACATGATGTTTTCTTCAGAATTACATTATTTTTGTAGAGCCTCTTGTGTTATGTGTGTGGGTCCATGTAGATGGAGTGAGATCCTTGCGATGATTGGGGTCATGAGAGATGGTATATCATGAGTTTCCTTGTAAGGATGCATGGAGTCCAAATCCCTTGGGTGCACAAGAGTTTACCTGCCATTATAATTAAATGATAATTAAATAAAATGAATTGGGTTGGGTAGTTAGATAACTTAATAAAAGATAATGGATTGATGGTGCCTCATGAATCAGTCCTAGGGAGGATGTTTTAGGATGAGCTTGAGAAGGTTGTGGAGACGACAAGCCAATTTCCCTTGGTCTCTCAAAGGTTCAGATGGATCTGCATGCCCTTAGGTTGGGCCTAGTTTCTTTTTTTTGACATGTGATGACACTCCCTTGTACATGTGTCCCCTAGTTTATTGCATTCATATTCTTGTTGGTTTTGTGTCAGCCTTTGGAAGTTTTCTTGGTTGTTTTTTCATCATGAAGGTTTATATGTGCATAAGTGTATGTGTGTGTGTGGATGTCTTTCTTGGTGTTAGTTCCCATGGTCTTAGCGTCAGCCTAGGTGTAGAGTGTTTGTTGGGACCTAGCGACATCTCCTAGCTCGGGGGGTGGTTCCTTGTAGGTTCCACATTGGTCAGGTGGTTGGAGATTTTTGCCATTGGGTTTTTTTCCTCTTTGTGGATGCACCTCTGCTTGCATGGATTGGATCTCCTCCCATGCTGATTTTTGGATTCATGGAGCAGATTTATGTAATGGTGATTTCATGTTTTATGAGATGCTCATATATTATACTAGAGTAGAAACAATGGAAAACAAGTGAGTTGAACTCATAGATGTACTCATTATGTACTTGTAACAATTGTGGTATTCATGGTTGATAGAATTTGTAAAGTATCCTTATGTAGGGATGAAGATGTGATATTATACCATTGTACATTGTAATGTATTATTGGAAGCCTTGTGTTCCTGTTGTAGAGAAAACTTATGTAATTGGATTGCATTGTTTATGTTATAGTGTAGATTTGAGATGTAATGCAATAATATTGTATGGTTAAGGTTGTTAGATCAGTAAGTAGGCCCTCTCATAATATTGTTATGATATGAAGTAAATGTTAAACGTATGTTGATAAGGACATTTGGCAATAATAGAAAAATGCTCTATTTACTTTACTTGTGTTCTATTTTAAACAATGGGAAAAATTAGTATGTAGCAATGGTGAAATCTTATATGTATAGCGATGCTGAAATAATAAGATGATTATGTTCTATTACACAATACTTGAACTTGAATGATGATACTTAAGCAAAGGACCATATAACTATCCATACTAGTACATGAACACCTATGATTTAATAGAGATTTCAGCTAGTACCATAAAAACAGAGCCAACCATAAGGTTGAAAACCACATTTAAACAAAGAGGACCAGTAACATTAGATATACAAAATAATATGTATGCATTTAAGAGATGGTTGTAATAAAGTAACCAATGGATAAACACAACCTATTCACATAGAGAAACATATATTGGTGTGTAAGCAAGGATGCCATGGTAGGATTAGATGGTACAGTTCATTTGTTATGCATTATGTGTGTGGGAAACAATATAGTCATGATTTTCATGGTAGTATTAAGCCATACTTGTCTTATGGAGGCTAATGTATGATAGGTTATGGGTTAAGCATTGAGTAGATGCATTTCACTCATAGGTTTTGTGTACTATAACAGCCTTCCTGCATTTCATTCTAGGAGAATTGTAAGCTTAGAGTTGTCAATGCATTAGTAAGTACGTTATGTTGTCTTCATTATGCATGTATGATTGTAAGCATGTAGGAATGCATGTTGATGGTCCCTAGCTAGTGCTAGTATTTGGGAAGATGCATCTCATACCTAGTTAGTGGTCGTAAGTGTTGTTGTTGGTAGGATGCTTTTGAGATTTTGAGGCACCATATATAGTTTGTCCTCATGTGAAGTTACCATGTTAGAGAGCATGCATAAGTTCATTTGTAGTGGTGTTTTATGGTAAGATAGATCTCAGGGTGCTTACATGTGCACTGCAATTGTTGGTGAGCCTAATGCATTGGATAATAATCATAATGTTGAAGTTGAGTATAGTAGTGATGTCAATATGACCTAGGGAGTTATGTGATTATGTGTCTTGGTTTCGCTTGTGTATGAACATCGTTAAATAACAACATTAAGATGTAGACTAAGTACACTAATCGTAACACATACATTCCTTAGTTTATGTTAAACGAATCTTTAAATAATAAAAAAAATAAAAAATTATTCCACTTTAAGCTAGATTGGTAAAGTTGTTCCCTAGGGTTTATTGGCGGGCGTCACATAAACAAATGCCATGGTTGCTAGAATTGAAGTGGTAAAACTTTTTCTTGCTTATGTTGCACATAAGAACTACAAAGTATATCAGATGGATGTTAAATGTGTATTTATGAATGGAGTGATGAATACTAAAAGAGGGGGGTGAATTAGTGTACCAAAAATTACTGAACTTAAACACTTAAACAGTTTAGTAGTAAACCGGTATAATAGTTTTACTAACAAACCGGTTAACACAAATGCAAACCAAACAACAAATAAGGCATTCACTCACATAAGCACAATCACCATGACACAAGAGATTTTGACGTGGAAACCCAAATGCGAAAAACCACGGTGAGATGAAACTCACAAGTAGCTATCTGCAGAATAGTAACCAGACTGGTTAAGGTCATACAATGATCTTTACCAGAACAGATCCTGTTAGGAATCTCAATCTCTATTAGGAGATAAGTCCGGTTAAAGACTACCTTGTGAGAGGATTTTAGACCCACAGTTGTGAACCACCTTGTTAGAGGATTTACAAAGGCTTTGTCAGACCTACCCGGTTAAGGGTTTTAAACTTGCCGAAGATGTGAGTAATCAATAAGTGAGTGATCTAAATACTAGCACAGTATGCTTGGTTAGATCCTTGATAGCTCATTGTTAATGCATTACAACATTACTTCAGTCTTCAAAATCTCCACACTCTATTTCTTCACACAGACCTAATCTTCTACTGTGATCGCACATGCAAAAACAACCTCATCAACCACACAAAACCCTAACTTCTTTCTCTGCCAAAACCCTAGACATGATGTCCTTAAAAATGAATCTGATTTCATGTTGGTCCAATAGGATTACATTGCAAGTTCCTAGGTTCAGTGCATCTAGACACATTTGGTAACACGACACAGAATCACCACCAAAGTGTTGGTGGATGATAACTCATCACAAAAATAATACCGGTTGGTAACTCATCACAGAGTAATACCGGTTCATACATTTACCTATTACCGGTTCATATATTTTACCGATTATCGATTCACACATTTTAC
Organism: Cryptomeria japonica; assembly: GCF_030272615.1. Taxonomy (NCBI): domain Eukaryota; kingdom Viridiplantae; phylum Streptophyta; class Pinopsida; order Cupressales; family Cupressaceae; genus Cryptomeria; species Cryptomeria japonica. The sequence continues at coordinate 203,337,519 of NC_081406.1, read as the reverse complement.
CAATTACCGGTTTGCCAAAATAAAGACTGGGAAAATGATAACTGCCGCTTTAGTTCCTTCATTCCGCTTGAGATCCTCGAACCGCTTGAGGTCTACATACCGCTTGGGTCCTCTTGCCGCTTGAGATCGGTAAACACTTTCTGCAAAACACTGATAGTCTAAAGACTATAATACATAATACCGGTTGAGCATAATTCATACATACAAAAAGTGATCTCAAAGCAAGTGTGTGTCCATCAATGACAATCACAACAACACCATAAAAAATGCCAACAATCTCCCCTTTTGGCATTGATGGCAACACTTAGGAAAATTTTTGACATCTAAGTGTTTTACAACAAAAATATGCCATAATCAAAATTACTCCCCCTAAGCATATACACTATCCCTTTTGCAGAAAATACAATGTATACTACTCCCTTACAGAGATAAACATGAAAATATACATAACATGCATCAAAATTTTAAATACAGAATACTACTCCCCCTTTGCCAACAATGACAAAGTACAGCCGAATAACCCCTGTTTTCATTATCATTAAAATAATGTGTTTATGATAATAAAGAGTGAAACTTGTCAAAAAATGATTTAAAGTCTTGCATAAATGTCTTCATGGATAAGGACCAAGACTCAAGCAGTGAGGTAGCAACCTCACTTTCCGTTTGCATCTAGGATACCTGTTCCTCCATGGCGTCCAAGGTACTCATCTCTTGAGTGACCATTAAGGCATCTAGATTGAGATAGCACTTCTGAAGTATTTGCAATCATGGTAGTAGAACCAGTTGAAGTTCCTGCAAATCTCTGGTCCACTTGGTGATTTCCAACTCTATTCTGGCAGTCTGGAGTTGAAACCGGTGAACGGTTTGCCCATATGTGGTGAAGGAATCATAGGGCATCTTGAAGGTGCATATATATGCTTGCAGGTCAGATTGCAGCTTCTCCTTCTGTACAAGAACATCATTACAAAATAGATGGGGTTGACTAATCTTACTTAGCAGTAGATTCCCCTCATCCAGAGCATCTCTTATGTCTTTCTGTGCTTTCTGTAGTTCGGACCAGAGCTCGTTTAATTTCTTCACCAAGGCAGTGTTCAGATCCTTTTGATGCTTCTTTTGTGCATTGGCTTCAACAACATCTTCTAGGCATTGCACCTTGTCCTCTACAACTGTGCATAAGAGTTTTAGTTGGTCCAGAGAGGAATCGATACTAGGGAGGTTGGTACCGGGTATCAAACTGGTAAGAGTTCCCACTGCAGTTTGAATAGCATCTTGCTCTTTCTTCCTCCTTAATGATTCCAGACGCTCTTGGGCAAGCTTAATGCTTTGGAGCAACTTTGTTTCATTTGTAGATTGGAGGTCAATGGGACTGGTAATATCAGCAGGTTTGGCTTGACTACCGGTTGCCTTTAGGGTCTCCACTTGTGTGCTCTTTGCCACTTCCTCCTTCTCTTTGGCTCTTTTCTTTTCCTCGCCAGCCTTCTTTTGCTCCTCTGCTTCTTTCTCTTTTCTTCTTCCTTGTTTCTATCTTCTTCTTTCCACTTGTCTTCTTCTTGCTTCTTTTCCTCTTCCTGTTTCCTCTTCTCCTCTTCCTTTTTCTTCTCCTCCTCTTCCTGTTTCTTTTTCTCCTCTTCCTCTTTCTTCTTCTCATCTTCCTCTTTCTTCTTCTCCTATTCCTTTTTCTTCTTCTCCTTTTCCTCTTGCTTCTTCTCCTCTTCCTCTTTATTCTTTTTCTCTTTCTCTGCTTCCACTTTATCAGCCTTATCTTTGTCCTATTTTTCTTTGTCCACTTTCTCTTTGTTAGCCTTGTCCTTTGTTGTATTTGGGGTGACATTTTCACCATCCAAAGCATCAACGCCAATAGGGTCCATTTGTTTAGTGACCGGTTCTCCTTCACTGTCATACACCTCATCCGACTTTTTAGTTTCTGGTTCTTGTTCAACTTTCTTGTTGGCTTTGGACACTTGGTGCAACCTCAGAGTGGCTTTGGCATGCGAGTGGGTATCTTTTACCACTTCAGGAACTTTTCCTTCCAATAACAGGAGTCTTCTTCTTCTCATGAAGAAGAGGCCTTTATATTTTTCCATAACTTCAAAAAGTGTTGAATTTGATACATCAAGAAAATATTGTGTAAATATTTCTTCTCTTATTTCCTATTCCTTTTCTATGGCAATGCACCATTTGTTATCTAAATAATTATATAAAGAATCTGGTGTCACATATCTAATTTTTGACAGCGACTGATCATTAATACATAAATATTGAATGACTTCCTATTCAACTTCCTCCTTTTCATTGTCATTAAAATCATCAAAATGATCTATTAAATCACTTAGCACCTTTCTCCTAATATTCTTTATAGTTCTTTGACAATGTGTCAAAGGTTTGTAAGAGGAAATGTCTATATTTACCGGTGTTGATGATGACGGTTCATTGTTGGTTGTCTTTGTCTTCTTCCTCATTTTCCTAGTCTTCTTAGTTTGTTCTTCAAATTCTGTGTCCTTTGAGTCCAGTGTGTTGCCTTTTGTCTTCCACTTCCTCTCAAATACCTTGGCGGGTGCAACTTCTAGTTTCTTCTTTGCCAGTGACCGCTTGGTCACTTTAGGACTTGCTGAAGTAATTGGTGCCGATACAGATGGCATTGCCTTTCCCTTCTTTACTGAAGGTTCTTCAACCGATGTAACCCTTTCCAGATAGGTGTCGGTTCTCTTCTTTTTAGGATCAAGCAGTGAGGCAAGTAGGGTAGAAGCATACCCGTCTAGCATGTCATACATTACCTCATATCCCATGGGCTCCACTTCTTCTTTTCTAGGCTCAGCCGCCTCCATTATGCACTCATCTACTCTAATGATAAAGCAGATGTCCTCTTCATACTTCTTGACAATATCACCAGATATTCTCACCATCTGGATCATCTTGCGTCTGAACTCATCAAAGTATTTGTTCAGGACTTCAGGATAACCGGTTCCAACCACTTGAAGACTTTCTCTGATTTGCTTGGTAGCAGACCAATGAATATCACCTACTCCTGGAAAATAGCCTTGAAAGTAGAAAAACAATCCTACTAGCAGTTGTCCAAATTTAAATCTCAAGGAATTGTCCTGTTTAATTGACTTCAGGTTCACCAAAAGTTGCCTTTGCATACAGGCGCATAAATCAAACGAGGCATCTTCCATGATCATCTTGTAGGTGGCATTTACTACTACAGCAGAGACAGAGTTAATTCTGCTAGCATAGAATGTCCGGTAACCTATTACCATACAAGCATATTTGACTAGATCATCCTTGATGGTATTGACGGTCATTCCCCGTTGGTCACTCACAGAACCGGTGAGCTTGGTCATTTTGGTCTTGATGACCTTCCTTAGGGCTGGCACTTCTCTAACGTTACAGAAACCAGTGACGACATGAATCGCTTCCGGTGTGATGTCATGTGTTCGCTCTAAATACATTTTGTCATCATGCACTCTGCTTAGAATGATGCGGATGTGATATTCTGTGAACTCTTCAAGAAAATACACTGCATTGTGAAGTTTCTTTCTTTCTAGGATGTTGTATTCCAGTTTGATCTTCTTGTCCTTCTTGTAGAATACGCTTAACTCATAATGGATCACTAGAGATCCTAGGTCTTCAATTTTACAATCAATATAATCTGAAATACCTTCCTCAACTATAACACCAACGGGTATTTGGGATAGGGCATTATATTTTTCCTTCCGTTGGATGAAATCTACTGAATCAACGGGTGTACTAGAACTAGAGTGCGATGCAGAAGCCATGATAAACAAAGAAACTCGAAAATACCTTCGTAAGTCGAGATTTAGGGGTTGCAAATTCCACTTCACCACACACTACTTCAGTTGCTAGATCACCGCTTTGTGTTCTTCACTTGACCGATTGATATTATCTTTTGATTCTTCTTCAAGGTTTTTGAAATATCTCTGAATCGCAAGACAAATCGCCTTTTGTCGCTCTGCACTTGAAAACTTCTTCACTCGCAAATGATAAGTGAAAATGACTTGAAAATCCCTTTTAAACGAATTCTTCACCTACCATAATAAATGCTCCACCATTAGGGCATAAACCCTAATTTTCCTTTTACTGTTTCCGGTCTTCTGCCAATTGACAGGTATCTCATACCGATTAAGGTCTTTTACTGGTGTAAATCGGGGGTTCGAAACATTTCACCGATTTGTTTCTCCCTAAGCTTTTCTGTAGCTTAGTTTGCTGGTTCAGAGATTTCCACATTAGGTGCAGAAACCGGTTCTTCTTGAGACACTTCTTCTGGCTTCTTTTTCCAGGTTTTCTTCATATTTGCTTGAACAGTTTCAACATCAATCTTTCCTTCCGGAGTGACCGGTATATCATCTGATATATTCTTTCTCGTTCTACAGAATCTTGTTGTATGACCTGGTTTGTTGCAATGATAGCAAACCATTCCAGGTACTCTCCAAGGTCCTTTATTCATGTTTCCATTCTTCCTTCTGCATGTTGTAGTAGTGTGACCATTATCATGACAGATCAAACAGGTTTCTCTCCATTTGGTTGCCACTTGATAGCCACCGCTTCCTAAGTGATGATTATAGGTACTAAACCGGTTTGGATTCCAGTTCACAAAGGATTCAGGAAAAACTCCTTGATTCCTTTGAGGATACCTTCCGGTGTTGTGCATGGCAAACCTGCATTCAAATGCTCTATGCCCAAACTTTTTGCATGCATAACAATTTCCATTGAATCTATTGGATCTAGGCTTATTATTTAGAAAGTAAGGAAAGTTATTGTAAGCCTTGTTCTACATACATTAGCAATGTGTCCTTCCTTGAGACAATTAAAGCAAACAAGCTTGAACTTTTTCTTACCTTTATTCTTTGATGTCGGTTGCTTCTTTGATGCTACATCTTTTGCTCCACAGGTCTCACCTTCCTCATACCCAGAGAAACCAAGTCCATTAGTATTCTTTACCGGTTTAGCTGATTCAAGCTTTTGCTCTAACTTAGCACCACTCTGATTGAATTTGGCAAGTATCTCCTTTGATTCAGTGAGTTCCTTGGTAATAGTAGCATTGGACTCCTTCAAAGTTGCATTCTCAGAAATAGCCATGTTTAGTTCACCTTGCAGTTCCTCTTTTTCCACTTTACTCTCTTGGAGATGAGCGGTAAGTGCACTGATTTCTTGCTTTAGTTTGGAGATCTCATGATCTTTGTCTTTTGCCAGATCTTCAGCTTTTCTCCGGTTCTCAAGCTCTTGACACATCCTAATAGTTAGTCCTTCAAGTTCCCTTCTTAGGTTAGCATTAGATTCATTCAGTTTTTCAACTTCTTCAACTAGGGCTTCCATGTCTGCTTCATCAAAAGAACTATTTTCAGTAAGCTCCATCAGTTTCTCAGCATGCTCTCTTCTCTTTGCTAGAGAGGCTTTATATTTGACTTTGAGTTCATCATAGGCTTGCTCAGTCTGAGTGAGCCGATGAGTAAGTTCCCTCACAATATATTCCCCCATATCTCCTTCCAAGTGGTTGAACTTATAGAAAGGTTGGCTCTGATACCAATTGATGAATACTAAGAGGGGGGGTGAATTAGTATACCAAAAATTACTGAACTTAAACAGTTTAGCAGTAAACCGGTATAACAGTTTTACTAACAAACCGGTTAACACAAATGCAAACCAAACAACCAATAAGGCATTCACCCACAGAAGCACAATCACCATAACACAAGAGATTTTGACGTGGAAACCCAAATGGGAAAAACCACGGTGAGATGAAACTCACAAGTAACTATCTATAGAATAGTAACCAGACTGGTAAAGGTCATACAATGTTCTTTACCAGAACAGATCTTGTTAGGAATCTCAATCTATGTTAGGAGATAAGTCCGATTAAAGACTACCTTGTGAGAGGATTCCAGATCCACAGTTGTGAACCACCTTGTTAGAGGATTTACAAAGGCTTTGTCAGGCCTACCCGGTTAAGGGTTTCAAACTTGCCGAAGATGTGAGTAATCAGCAAGTGAGTGATCTAAATACTAGCACAGTATGCTTGGTTAGATCATTGATAGCTCAATGTTAATGCATTACAACATTACTTTAGTCTTCAAAATCTCCACACTCTATTTCTTCACACAGACCTAATCTTCTACTGTGATTGCACATGCAAAAACAACCTCATCAACCACACAAAACCCTAACTTCTTTCTCTACCAAAACCCTAGACATGATGTCCTTAAAAAGGAATTTGATTTCATGTCGGTCCAATAGGACTACATTGCACATTCCTAGGTTCAATGCATCTGGAAACATTTGGTAACACGACATAGAATCACCGCCAAAGTGTCGGTGGATGATAACTCATCACAAAAATAATACCGGTTGGTAACTCATCACAGAGTAATACCAGTTCAAACATTTACCTATTACCGGTTCATATATTTTACCGATTACCGGTTCACACATTTTACCACTTACTGGTTTGCCAAAATGAAGACTGGGAAAATGATAACTGCCGCTTGAGATCCTCGAACCGCTTGAGGTCTACATATCGCTTGGGTCCTCTTGTCGCTTGAGATCGGTAAACACTTTCTGCAAAACACCGATAGTCTAAAGACTATAATACATAATACCGGTTTGGAACAAATACCGGTTGAGCATAACTCATATATAGAAAAAGTGATCTCAAAGCAAGTGTGTGTCCATCAATGACAATAACAACAACACCATCAAAAATGTCAACACGAAGATCTTGAAGATGAAGTTTACATTGAACAACCTAATGGATTTTCTTTATTAGAAGACAAGGACATGGTTTTCAGATTGAAGAAAGATTTATATGGACTAAAACAGGCCCCTAGAGCATGGTATGATAGATTGGATAAGTATATTTCAAAGCTTGCTTTCAGTAAAGGTAATGTTGATAGTAACTTATGCCATGCGTGTGAAGTAGGATACCTGCAGCTACAACACAAACACTCAATATATCATTACAAGCATGGTTAGCAAATTGAAATCAAACGAAAGATAAACCATGACAAAGCGACCTATCACCTCCTAAGAGATGCAAGTGTGAAATTTTCTCTTGGATTTAGATGAACAATCCTAGTGACTTGACTACACCTATATGGAGGATTTAAAAGGATATGATATACAAGCTAGATGAGTATATGATTATGCTAGATTGATCTAAGAAGCTAATTAAGCTAATGAGATGCATGATTAAGCTAGATGATGATGCAATTAAGCTATATGAGATATTGATTATGCTATATGATTCAACAATTATGCTTGAATATGATCAAATTAAGCTAGATCTAAGATGTAAAACATGATAAAAATGCTAAACTAGAATGCTTGAAATGATATGCCTATAATAACAATGCTCTAAAATGATATTAGATAGATGTGCCTATAATAACAATGCATAAGATGAAAATGAGATAGGATCCTTTGTGCTCCAAAATGGGGGATATTTATAGGATTTCCAAGGCTAGGGTTGAGGTGGCAAGAATCAACAGTCAAGATTGAGTCTGAAGATATCAAGGGTCAAATTGGAGGAGGTTGGAGGGAGGGATACTTGTCATCTCTTTTTTGACAAGTGTCAGGGAGCCTTGCTCATAAGAGGGCAAGTGTCCAAGGGAGGAGACATGTGGCATAGGTGCCTATAAGGAAACATAGTTGTGGAAACAACTTCCTACACTAATCTCTAGAGGAAAGTATTGTGCAAATTCTTTTAAATCCTTACAATTTCAGATTCTTGAACTACTTTAACAAAGATATTGCAGCCATATACCATGCATACAGAAAATAGAGAATGGCACAATGATTTACCCTAGGGAAAACCTTTCGGTAAAAAACCCCAGCACTCCAAAACCTGCACAATTGATTATCTTCAACACAACGGTTACAACACACTTGCAATGCAAGTTCTTTCAGGAGACAATCAACACTTAAAGACAAATCCAGTAGCACGATATCATACCAACAATACACTCTTTTCATATCATAGTCTGTAACCCTAAAAAATGCTTATGCGCTTTCCTTTTTAGGGCAAGTTCCAAAGATAGCTGTATTAGGGTTTTACCATTCTCTGAGAAAATAGGAACCCTAAAATTTTTTTCGGGGTGATGCCCCGAACCCCACAATTGAGGAAGAGTGTACAGTACTCAACTTTATCAGTTGCCACATGTCTTGCATGTCTTCACCCGTCATTGAAATCTCCTAGAAATAGCTCTCACGTGTCATAGGAATCCGTCATAACCGTTTCAGCCACGATCTCCTTACACACAATTCAAGATGCCGACACATCAAGTGGAGTGACACATCAACATACCAACTAGACATGTACACTCACACTTAATTACATTATTTGCAAGAAATAAATTTTACAAAACAAATAATAAGAATAGGAATTATCCAAGGTTGAGACACCTTATTCCTAACAGTGCCATGTGTCTCAAAGGGAGAATATCCAACCCATAGGAGGTTATGATGAGGTTAGTTAAGCCCAGGATTAGGTGAAATGGGTTAGGTTAGGTGGTTAGAAGTTAGGAGGCATGTGGGTAATTTGAATTTAAAAATTCAAATAATAGGAAAAGGCTAATTAACTTTCAAAAACTCATAAATTGATTTGTTTTAATTAATCAAAGGATTAGAAGAATGAATTAAATGGGGGAGGATTAATTAATCAAAGGGGACTATTGAGATGAACCTATTAAATAAATCCTTAGATTTATTAATAAGTAGGTGAATGGGAGAATTTAATGAAATTGCTAATGAATTCAACTAAATTGGGAAGGGAGTTTAATTAAATATTTGCTTATTTAATTAATTATCTTTAGACCATTTTTAGGTGTATACATTTTGCCCCTCTTTGAAGCGAGGTGTGATGACGCATTGATTCAAAGAATAATCTCATCTTGATGATGTTGATGTGATCTTGGCTCGATAGGATGCCCTAGACATTGATTGATAAATTGCGATATGATGATGCCCCCTCGGGAGATCAATTGAGATAATTGACCTTTGGAATGTTTGAATCTTTGCGAAATTGATTTCCCGATTAGAAATGATTTGATTTCTGTAATGTTGATTGATGAAAGTGTGAGTTCTTTGCTCACTATGATCTGGTTCTCAATGTGATGATTGATAGAGTTTGATTGAATTGATAAGATTGATTAGATTGATAAGATTGAGATCTAGTCTGGTTTCAGGAATGACACCTCCTGTATAAGACAAAGATGATCAAAGTGTCTAGTTTTGGAAATGATATATCCTGTATAAGACATGATCAAAATAGTTGGTTCCAGGAAAGATACATCTTGTATAAGACATGATAGAGTGGATCAGATGAGATGGATTGATAGAATTGATAAGATTGATTGGATAAAGAACTGACATTTTGTTGATATTCTATTGCAGGAAGATTCAAATATGCTGATGTTGGCATATTCGAGGTAGTAGCATAAGATTTGCGTTGGGTCAATAAAAGCTAGAGAGAGATGAGTCATCATTCTGATTGTGTATACACCTATAATGATATATTGATGATTCCTATGATAAATGTGACCTTGGATAAGATGAGATTTTGTGATCCTATGCAAGAATGAAATGCAAGCTAAGTGTAAATGCAAATGAAATGCAATGCTATGATCAGACCAGTCACTGGGTTATTGCGTTTTGTCATCATTGAGCTTTTAAGATGTGGGAAGTGACTGCAAACATCGATGGTATAATTGAACCATGATGACCTGAGCACTACTTTCCTAGATTTTGATATTGCAAGTTAGCACAAGCATCGAGGTATAATTAAACCAAGATGACCTGAGTGTTGCTTGCATAAAATAGACAGTATTAACCATTTCTATATGCAAATTGGAAATGTCTTTGATGATACTCCAATGATCATGTCTTGAGACAAATTTGCACATACTAATGATTAATTTACAGAAAATAGACAACAAAATACCATGTTCCTTCCTTATTCCTCTAGTCAAAGACATCTTGGAGTCACTTAGAAATCATGATAGTGAAAATCAAGATATGGAGAAGTTGAACCAAAGTGTTAAAATCATTAGTCAAAAGATATCATCCATTGATATGTGTGTGTCGTTCTTAGACCAACATGTGATAGTTTGATGGTAGATAAGTTGATCTCGTGTTCAATGTTGGATGTGTCTCAGTTTCACTTGACAAGAGTTGTCTAATTGTTGTTCTACATGTTTGATTAAGCTCAAAACAATCAAATTTTTTGCCGCCAACTAGGTGCAAGATTTTGCCCCAAGCCTAGAAACAAATTTACTATGATATACCCAATGATCCAAACCATGGTGAGAAATCAGCTACGATGCCTGCGTATATACAAAGGCTTATTATGGATATGAATAGCGTTGATGGAAAATGAAATACAAGCGAAAGAATGCATGAACTAATAGATGGAAGAGCTAGTTGACAGATAACGCCTATTGCCAGGTTTTCACCATCTATTTTTATTGCACTTTTTCTCATATTGTTTTTTTTTTCTCTATTTTCGTTGTTTTTGTATTTTCTGATTTTCCACTGTTTTTGGATTTTTTCTGCTTTTTCACTGTTTTTGGATTTTTCTTCTTTTTCATCGTTTTTTTTTTTTAATACTTTTTCACTGTTTTTGATTTTTTCTGATTTTTCACTATTTAAAAAAAAAAACTTTTTCAGACATAAAACTTCTTCAAATGCATGCTATTGATGGGTTCCTCGAGCTGATCCCCATCCTGTGTTGATAGTTGATATGCTCCTGATCCAAATATTGTTGTGACCACAAACAGACCTAACTAGTTTGGTTCAAACTTCCCTTTCTTTTCTCGAGCTGCCTGGTTGCGTGGGTTTTCCTTTATTACTAGTTCTCCAACTTGAAAGGCTATTGGTTTGACATTGTGATTATAACTTTGGCACATTCTTTGTTGATACACATTTAAATGATCAAAGGAATTTTGTCTTCGTTCATGGATCAATTCTAGTTCTTGTAGTCTGGATACTCCTTGTTCTTCATCTGGGATAAGGCCTTGTAATGATACTCGTAGAGAAGTTATCTCTACTTTTATTGGTAGTATTACTTCTGATCCATAGATAAGAGAGAAAGGTGTGGTACCTGTTGGTGTTTGGATACTGGTACGATAGGCCCATAGAGCAGGGTTTAATTGAATATGCCAATCTCTGCCAACATCATTCATTGTCTTTTTGAGGATTTTCAGAATAGTTTTGTTTGATGCTTCTGCTTGTCCATTCCCTTGTGGATAGTAGGGTGTGGAGAATCCGTGTTGGATCTTGAATTTTGCACATAGCTCTTATACATTCTGGTTCTTGAACGGTCGCCCATTATCAGTGATAATGGTCATAGGTATGCCATAGCAACATATGATGTAGTTCAAGATAAATGCAACAATTTGTTTTCTTGTGATATTGATGAGAGGTACTGCCTCAATTCCTTTTGTAAAATACTATGTAGCTACAAGGATGAATTTGTGACCATTGGATGACGAAGGATGTTTCTTTCCTACTAGATCAAGACCCCATTGGCAAAATGGCCAAGATGTTTCCAAAGTATGAAGTTCTTGTGCTGGTGCATGAATCAAATTTACATGGATCTGACATTGTTTGCATGTTTTAGCTTTCTGAAAAGAATCTCGTTCCATAGTTGGCCAATAATAGCCCAAGTGTTTGATTTTTTCCAAAAGGGTAAGACCACTTGAATGAGTGCCACAAATGCCATTATGGACTTCATTTAAGGCCTTCTCAGATTCTTTTTGCTCGAGACATCTTAAGAGAGTACCGTCCAGAGCTCGTTTAAAAAGTGTATCCGCAATAAGAGTATAATGGGAAGATTGGCGAATAAAGTTTCTCTTTTGGTTCTTTGACAAGTCAGGAGGGAGTATATTATATTTTGGGTATGTATAAGTTTGGCCATAGTGGGATGAATCATGCCCTAAAAGGTGACAGATAGTTTGGGAATCAAGACAATTATGAGCAGAGTAAAACAACTCTTCCACTAGGAATTCATAACACTCTTGATTTTCCTGTGTCTGAAGTAGAGAAGCAAGTGTTGCCATGGCATCTGCTACTTTTTTGTCATTCCTCAGAATCTACCGAGAAGTTATTTCGACAAAGTATTTCTTGACATCATCAACCATCTTCTTATAAGGCATTAGTTTTTTATCCTTTGTTTGATAATATTCATTGATTTGATTGATGATGAGTTGAGAGTCTCCAAAAACTTGAAGTTGTGTATTGTTCCATTCTATGACCATTTTTATTCCTGTGACCAAAGCTTCATATTTTGTTGTATTATTGGTACATGGAAAGCTTAATTTGTATGCCTTTGGAACTGTATGACCTTGTGGTGTGATTGATAGAATGCCTACTCATGATCCATGTTGTGTTCATTATTGATTCCTGCTCCTGGACTGATATTTCGGTGATGTTTTAGAAGATTTGGATCTAACCCTGGACTGTCTGCATATGACCACCTTTTGATTTGCCTCCTTTTGAAGAGTTCCAAATATTTTTGCCTTTCTAGTTCTAATAGAGAAGTTTTTGGATATAGATCAGTTGTGCCAATGGTAATTGCCTCTGTTGGTTCTATTAGGATAGATGACCCCTCTTGATAGTATTCAGGTAAGCTGTCAAATATCCCATCTTTCGGCACATCGAGGAGGTTTTCACCATTAGATGCATCCTTTATTTTTACTTTTTCTCGATCTAATGTTGCCAATAAATGGTTTTCAGAATTAGACCTGATATTGTTTTCTTTATTTTCATTTTTGCGACTAGGAGATTTGGCACCCACTTGACTCAAAGATATGTTAGCGAAATCCCTGGTGGAAGTTGTTGTGGGTTCGATTGCATTAAGATATAAGGATATGGCATGGTCATTAGGAAAGGTATCAATGGTGGTATGTCTTTCATTTTCCCAGTCCATAAGTTCAGGATGTATTAAGGGTAAAGGATCCTTAGGTTGAATTGATTCAAATATATTAGGGGTCATGATAGAGATGTCAAAGCTTTCAATATGCATTTCAATGTCTAGAACAATACTCTCATCATAATGACCTCACATAAGTAGCTCCTGATTGTCATCGATTAATTCCAAGTCAATCGAATGTGATACTAATTCAAGCAGACTAGTTCCTAACATTTGCCCTGCATACACATGAACTATATCGACATCTACATCTTCTTCGTCCCTTTCAATTTCAAGTTGCTCTCATTTTTTATCTGTAGCGTCCTAAAATTGTGACACTTGCAATTTTGACTGCATTTGGGTCTTCACGATGGCGATGCAACACTAAACCTGAATGGAGACCCCGAAACTTGCTCACGACACCAAAAACTGCATTTTTCCAGCACCCTGGCCTGATCCTCCTTGCACCCCGTTGTCCCTGGAGGTGGGACCAGAGCGCCCAGCGCCCTGGTCCTTCAGGACCAAGGTGCCCAGCGCCCTGGTCCCCAAGGACCATGGCGCCTAGCGCCCAGCGCCCTGGTCCCTGGCCCTATTTTGGGCCCGGTCTCCTATGGGACTTCGGGCCTTTTTGTTTGCAAATTGGAAAATAACATTTCTTGGTCGGCCTAAGGTCGGGAAAATCAGTCTTTTAACCCTAATTGGCAAGTATATAAACTACATTTCCTCTCCCATTTGAGGAGGTCGAAAAGAGGAAGGACATATGTGTACAAGACGTGGAAACTCTATTCAAACATTCAAGCATTCAAGCATTCAAACATTCCTTCAAGCAATTGATCATTCTAAGTCTCCATTCAAGGCTAAGTGTTGCATTCAAGACAAGGATTCAACCATTGAAGAGGAGATCACATACTACAACATACAAACATACAACATACAACAACATCTATACCTTCGCACATAAGGATACAAACATCCTTACAACAAGGTATTAGTACTTGTTTTACATTACATTTATAGCATTTCTCATTTCTTGGTTAATTCCAAAATCGGGGTTTGACCTAAGGGCAAACCCCTAATCCCTAACCCCCCAATCGTCTTTGCTTTTCTATGTGTAGGTTGCAGGTACGCGGCTGAAATTGAAGATCTGGAATCCTTGTGCAAAGACGAACAGATCCCCCTTCGTTTCGCGGATTTTTCGGAGGACCGTGGCGTCGGGCGCCATCGTCCCGACAACTTTTGCTCAAATTTGCAGGACAGCGCCGTATCGACATTTTACTGCTAATTCCAGGTCCGCAGCTTCATCCTATATCCCTATCTCAGTTTATAAGCGAATCTTTGTCACTTTCTATGCATTCCTAGCTTAATTCTTCTATCAACATTCTTTACAAAAGAGGGTAGCCTTGCTGTCTTAACCCTTGAAACGCATTTAGCATCCAATCTTGCATTGTGTGGGATTGGATCTTGTGGGTTTCAACCCCTCTTTTGAATGTAAAGTCTCTCCCTTAAGTGAAAACCATCAACCCTAGCGACCTCCCTTCTCTCTCCTTGGAGTTGGAAGAGGGGAGAGCAACTAGGGTTCGATTGCGATTTTCCGCTTTACATTATCATATTCACCTTTTTTATGCTTAGAAGATGTGTCTTCATGTAGAGTAATTTTCCCATACCCTAAGCCTGATTTTTCTGTAGCTTGTTGAGTATGAGGTTGTATAGGTTCTGAGATACCTTCTTTTCATTTCTTTGTCTGTAGCACATCTTTGTCTTTTGTTTCCTCTGATAATGTCCCAGCACTGATAAATGCTCCATCAAATATAGGAAGATTTTTCACAATGGGTTGTTGTTTAGAGTTTGATGGTTTTTCATAAGACTTAGGACAAAGTGGTATCTGTGATAGTGAATATTCTTTGTTCCCTAGATCTCTTAGCTGCATTTGTTTTTCCATTCTTGACAAAATCAAGGCAAATAATTTTTCCTTGGATTGTGTGTTTGAAGACGATGCCTCTCTGTTATGTGGAACAATAACCTCTGGGGCCGGTTTTAGATTACTACAACACTGTAATGGATTTGAGTCTTCTGAGATAGTGATTTCTTGCCCATTGTATGGAAACTTTAGGTACCGATGATATGTTGATGGAATAGCTTGTATGTCATGTATCCATGGTTTTTCCAAGAGCATGTCGTATGATAAATCTTAGTCTAGAATTTGGCATGCTGTGTCTTTCTGCAAAGGTCTCACTGTGATGGGTAATATCACAATTTCTTTAGAGGAATGCTCTTCTTCATCATATGCTTTGAATGTGATATTTTTTTTGGGATCAACTGCATCTTCAGAATAACCTAGAGCATGAACAAGATTCAATGAGAAAATGTTTAAGCCAACTCCCCCATCTATTAGGACACGTTTAACAAGCGTTCTATGAATGAGGACTTCAATTTGGAAGGAAGTGTTATGGGGATATTGCAAGGAATCAATGTTTGGATATGAAGGAGATGGGCTTTGAATATGATCCTCTGAAATAGGTTTGATGGCAATTATGGATATCCCTTAGGGAACTTCATCCTTGGGTGTATTGTTTGGTGAGGATTCTATGGAAGGTTCTTGCACAAGAGGTATAGAAATAGATGCCTTTGGGGAGTCAATTTTCTTATGGGGGGATGAGCCATTGCTAGACATAGGTGCGTGATTTTGATCTTCCTCAACAAAATCCCTTAGGGATCTCTTTAAGAGTTTCATAAAAGAGCCACCTTTCTCTGGAGATGCATTTGAATCCTTGAGAGGTTTTGACATAGTTGGCTTTTGATTTTGGACTTGTTTGATTTATCTGATATGTTGACCTGTTATGTCTTCTTCTTGTATTTTGCTTTGGTATTCCATATTTTTATGATCTTCAGCTATTTTGAATGTTTCTATTTCCATTTTTGTGATCTTATGTCTCTGCACTCTAGTTAAAATGGGAATACACGTGTGTTGAATGTTGTGCAAGGATTCAATTGTCTAAAAGGTGTTTCGATAAGTGATCAACTGTTAATGTAGGTATGATAGAGTGATATGACATGAAAAGATGATTCAAGTATTTGTAGATTTGTAATTTTTTCAATCTTCGGTTGGAGTGCAATGATGATGATTTTGATAAGACCAAGTCCAATAGGAACGATATATCCTACGATGTGGGACAAGGTTATCCTGACCAAACGTTGTATTTTCGTGATAGAAGATGATAGATCCTGATGAGAAACTATGTTTTGAGTGATCAGTTTATCAAAGAAGGTGATGATGCACTTTGAGATGTTAGATCTTGAACTTGTTGAATATGAATACTTAAAATTTTTGGGGTGTCTAGTTCTAGAATCCGATTTGACTAAAGATAGCTTGATTGAGTGAACCAAGAAGACAACCTAAGCACAAAATGACATATATCAGTTGTTTATGATCACTGTAAATTGACCAAGCAAACATGACAGATCTAAAAAAGGCATGCAAGAAGACAACTCTGGACTGACAGAGACATAAATTCGTACGACAATTTATACAATCCAAGACGACAATTAATATAGACCCATACGATAAAGAAGGAATCCCGTACGAAAAAGGCCTAATCTTGTACGACACTTCCCACAAAATCAAATGACAACAGATAACAAATAACTCTCTACTAATATGACTCATACGACAATTCCCACAGAACCAGACGATAAACTAAATTTCTCGTATGACAAACTAGAAAGCTTGTACGACTGAGGACAGAGCAGAGACAATTTTTACTTTGACAACTTTTTGACCAAAAATGTTTGATGTTTTGATTATGTTTTCCAATTTTAGATGTCAGAGTTTTTGTTTCAGAGATGAAAACACAACAAATATGTGATATGATAAGTGACCTCAAGCACAACACGCTAAATCCTAAGGAAGTTGGCTGAGAGAGAAAACCTTTGCTTGCAAACTTAGGTACAAACCCAATATCTAATTAGAATGCGATTGCTGAGTCTCACGCAATGGATTCTCAATGCCGTATTATCCGACTCCAAATGCTAATTGGGGAATGAAATGGCAAGTGTCTTGGGAGAGTTACTATCTCTCTTGCACAAAGATTATCCCCCTTTCGGAGGTCAATCGTGTATCTTCTATCTTAGGGTTCATAGTAAGGATTTCCGTTTGGAATTACCCCCTGCAGTCGCACAAGCGCGATTGAGGCCTATAGCCCAACAAGGTACCAAAACAAGAAGTAGTCACGCAAGCATGATTGAGACCAAGAGGCCCTACTTAATGTTCGATATGAGAGATCTCAAAAGAGAAGACTCAAATAATCCCATCCTCCAAGACTTTAATCCCGAGAGGCCTATTTCCTAGAGTGAGTCTGATAGCTTAGGTCTAGTTGTACTCACTTGGGTTGTTCTCACAGGGTGATTACTTTTTCCCACTGTGACAGACCCGCTAAAGGTATTCAAATCTTAAACATAGAAGCACTTCAAGGGTCGGGATTTTTGATTGTCCAAATGGACAAGAGCATACTCTCCTACCTTTTAGACAACTTCTCAAGAATAGAAAGCAAGATGTTCATTAACCATTAGCAAAATAAGTGTGCCTAGAAAACTTAAGAATACACAAAGTCTTGTTGATTTTCCTTAGGCAACCTGCAAAACAAATACGTTAGTAATCATGTTGTTTTGAGAAATTGAATCTTTGGCAAGTGTAATCTTCGACAATCGTCTTGTAAAAACCAGTTAGGCTGCTAGAAAACTCAAAATCAGGCAAGGGTTAGCATTAGTGATATCAAATTTCAAGCACAAAAACCCTAAAATGCAAACTGTTTTGAAAACATAGAAGCAGAAATTCGTACAAGTATTATCACCTAATCGTATGAGTATTCTCACATACTTGTACGACTGCACAAAGAAACTCATATGGTACTATAAAGGTACTCGTACGAGATTCTGAAATAGGCCCAACCAGAAACCCATGAGATTGAAGATTTGATGATGAGAGAGGCTAAGAAATTAGATAACCTGCCCCACGGTGGGAGCCAAAATGTCATGTGTGTGAAGTAGGATACCTATAGCTGCAACACAAATACTCAATAAATCATTACAAGAATGGTTAACAAATTCAAATCAAATGAAAGATAAACCATGACAGAGCGACCTATTGCCTCCTAAGAGATGCGAGTGTGAAATTTGCACTCATATTTAGATGAGCAATCCCAGTGACTTGACTACACCTAGATGGAGGATTTAAAAGTATATGATATGCAAGTTAGATTAGTATATGATTATGCTAGATTGATCCAAGAAGCTAATTAAGCTAATGAGATGCATGATTAAGATAGATGATGATGCAATTAAGCTAGATGAGATATTGATTATGCTATATGATTCAACAATTATGCTAGAATATAATCAAATTAAGCTAGATCTAAGATGTAAAACATGATAAAAATGCTAAACTAGAATGCTAGAAATGATATGCCTATAATAACAATGCTCTAAAATGATATCAGATTCATAAGAGGGAAAGTGTCCAAGGGAGGAGACATGTGGCATAGGTGCCATGTGTCTCAAAGGGAGAAATTCCAACCCATAAAAGGTTAGGATGGGGTTAGTTAAACCAAGGATTAGGTGAAATGGGTTAGGTTAGGAGATGGTTAGGTTAGGTGGTTAGAAGTTAGGAGGCATGTGGGTAATTTGAATTTAAAAATTTAAATAATAGGAAAAGGCTAATTAACTTTCAACAACTCAAAAATTGATTTGTTTTAATTAATTAGGGGATTAGAAGAATGAATTAAATAGAGGGGGATTAATTAATTCAAATTAATTAATCGAAGGGGACTATTGAGATGAACCTATTAAATAAATCCTTATATTTATTAATAAGCAGGTGAATGGGGAATTTAATCAAATTGCTAATGTATTCAATTAAATTGGAAAGGGAGATTAATTAAATAATTGCTTATTTAATTAATTATCTTCAGACCATTTTTAAGGTATATACAACTTATATTACAAAATTGAGCATGATGACATATTGATTATTGAATTCTTTGTGGATGATATCATTTTTGGAGGAGAAGAAGGTTTATGCATGAAATTTGCTAATGATATGAAGAATGAATTTGAAATGTCTATGATTAGTGAGATGAAATTTTTCTTAGGTTTGCAAATTACTCAAAGTGATAAAGGTATTTTCATTTGTCAAACTAAGTATGTGAAGGAGCTACTTAAGAAATTTGGACTTGAGAATTCTAAACCTTCGATACTCCTATGATAACTGGTTGAAAACTGTCAAAGGATGATGAATCACCTAAGGTGAACCCGCGTAGATTCAAATCAATGATTGGTGGTTTGATGTACCTAACTCAAACAAGACCTGATATAATGAATGTTGTTTGTATTACTTCTAGATTTCAGGCAGATCTTAGAGGAACTCATGATATTGCTATCATGAGGATATTCAGATAGATATTTGGTAGGTACAACAGACTTTGGGTTATGGTATCGAAAGAATCATGACTTCACATTATGTGCATGTATAGATTCTAATTGGGCGGGAGACGTGGATGACTGGAAGAGCACTACTGGTGGTGCATTCTTTCTTGGGAAGAAGTTGGTTTCATGGCTTAGTAAGAAACACTTATGCACTTCATTGTCTAAAGTTGAAGTAGAATATGTTGTAGCTGCTACCAACAATACTCATATTTTATGGATGAAACAGATGTTAAAGGATATAAGGGTAAGTAATGATGAGCCTATTGTTATTCATTGTGATAATACTATTGCTATTGATATGTTAAAGAATCTGATATTTCATTCCAAATCAAAATACATTTCTACAAGGTTTAATTTCTTGAAGGAAAAGGTTGAAGCAAAGGAAGTCAGATTGGTTTATGTGCCTACCAAGGAACAAATTGCAGATATTCTAATGAAACCATTGCCTAAAGACACTTTTGAATATCTTAGAGATTAGTTGGGGTTTACCAACCCTCCAGAAGAGACTTAGAGATGTAGAGATGCATCAATCCGGTCAGCTTATCAAACATACTTTTCTGATCTAGGTTGATGAAGATGGTGCTACTAAGGGGGAGTAGCTAGTTGTTTGGTTCAATATTCTTGGTTTAGTATCCGTCCTTTGTCATTGATGTCAAAGGGGGAGAAGGTATTCATGTGAAAACTGCTAGATCTTTTGATGGTTTTGGAGATTGTTGGCATTCCTTGGCACTTGGATATTTTTGACATTCACTGTTGCCATCAATACCAAAGGGGGAGATTGTTGGCAATATTGTGGATTTGGTTAAGTGTATAATTGATGTCAACATTGTATCCTAGTTAGTCTTGGTGATCTTTTTGGTTTTGGTTGTGATTCTGATCCAGTATGATCATACCTCTGGAATCGGTTTTGGATGCTTATTCTGATGATTACATGCTTCCTATATTTTGGTGGCTTCATGGTTTGGTTAACGCTTTTGGTATTTCTGGTTACCGGTTGGTTTATGCCTTTACTGACTAGCTTTTGGCTTCACCGACTTTTGGCGTTCCCAGTTAGCTTTACCAGTATGTTGTTTTGGTGACTTTGTCAATGGATTTTGGGTCTGGCTTATGGAATCAGTTTCTTTCATGATGTTGGTGCTTCTTGACCATATCTCGAGCATTTGGCAACTTTTCTTTGGATGGTGTTCTATTACGATGGTCGTATTTGAATCCGGTTAAACTTTCACTGAGGGTTTCTACTAACAAGTGAAGAGTGTTGGATTTTGGTCTTAGCGGAATCCCCGACAAATATAATTGTTTGGTTACTTGTTTTAGGTCCATGGTATGTAATGTAAATCATAATATTGGTCTGGTGGTATCATATGATGTAATTTTGTAATTATGGGTTTATGGGTTTAGGGTTTAGCCGACCTTGTCAATAAGGTTGATGATCTGTATTTATAGGTGACTTGTTCATGCAATTCAAATGGACATGTGATGGTTATGGCTGGTTAAGTTTGCATTATCAGAGAAATGATTAACTGCAAATAAAGTCATATCATTCAGGTGAAGGTTGGAAAGGTTTTGTATTGCAGAGAAGACATCAGTGCTTAACCGGAATTGTATCAGGTATTAGTAGATGCTACTTTCATAGTTCATTATTTTTCGGATTGTAGTCCGATGTTTTTGTAAGTTAGTGAGACTTCCCTTTCTGATGAGAAGTGCGCTCTAGGTTGTTGGACTTTCTACATGTGTAGACCCCTTTGTAATTATTCACAATACTACTGCAGAGTATTCATCTGATTGTGGGTAGGGTTTCCCACTGTGGTTTTTCCCTTTCCAGGTTTTCCACGTCAAAATATTGGTGTTATGTGTGTTGTGCTTTCATGTTATATTCTACATTGGGTTGTGCTTCAATATAAGGTTTATAATTGAATTAACTGTTGTTATTACTAGTAAATTGATTCACCCCCCCTCCCTCCCAGTTTAGTATCGGTTTCAGTGCATTCCAACAGAGACATGTTGATCCTTGAATGTATGTGGATTTTTGGACTTACGGGTTTTATGCTTGGCATCCAAATTGCTTCCAAAGGGAATGAGATTATGTTGGAATCCAATAACACTGAGAGGGGGGAGGGGTGAATCAGTGTTATACCGGATTGATCACTTTTAACCTTATTAAAACATGCATACACCAATCGGTATACCGGTACATACAGAATTGAAAGAAGTAAAGCAACCAATAAGACAATCACATAAATAAGAACCATAACATATATAATTATACGTGGAAAACCTCAAAGAGGAAAAACCACGGTGGGATTTGTGACCCACAATATCAATCCACTGGCCATATGAAGAGATATTACAAAATATAGGGGCATGCACTTACAGGAAGGCTTACACCCTAGAGCACACTGCTCAATCGCAAAAAGGAGCCTCACTAACTACATATAAATCTAGACTACAATCCAGAGAAGTGTTGAATTACAAAAGATAGCATCTTCTATGCCAGAATACAGTTTCGGTTAACCTCTGACTGTTCTGGTCTGAAACCCTAAACCCTTACATAAATCTCCTCGCATACACGATCTCTCTGATATATTTCACATCATATCACATCCACATATCCATTACATAACAATACCAAAATGGTCTAATCCATCTGACCTATATACCCTTTACAACTTATCATGCCTTATGTCGGCTTACAAAGATAATTATAATATCAATATACATGTTGACTAGATAACATAAATACATGAATATTAAAAAATAATTGACGATGTCGGATCCAAGAGATGTCGGACTCCAATACAGATAGCCTTATTCTAAACCATGTCAGCCTGCATTGCCGATAAGCAAAGAAATCCTTCTATCCTACTGGTGTCGGTGTTGTGTGTGTGAAGTGCCTGTTGGTACACAACTGAACCAAAACATGAAGCCGGAACAAGATACCATGTTGCCAATTCATGGGTGGATAGGAATGACATGGAGATCTTTTGGATGAGTTGATGTAGGTAGATGGTTGGAAGGTTCTCAAGGATGTGTGTCTTTTCCAATCTTGATTTATCATAGGGTAATTTGCTAGTGAGCTAGGGATGGCATGTACATTGGATGGAGGGATATAAGGATGATTTATTTTTTAATAAATCAATTACAAGTGTTTCCTTTGAAAGGAGGAACTATGAAAGCAAGACGAGTCGCCCCCAACAACGGTGTTGCAATGATTTTTATTAACTAAAATTGTGAGCTTAAAGTAGGTATGTAATGATCAACTCTTATCAAGTTGATGCATAATATGATTATGGAAACAAGCAAATGCATGGATCCTAGCACACATTTCACTAATAACTTGAAGCCTATATGATAAATCAAATAAAGAAAGCTACAAAAAATAGAATAAAAATCAAACATAATGGATTTAATGAAAATACCTACTTGTCATTGTTGAAGAGTATTCTTTTAGTTGGTGTATTGAATAATGGAGTCCAAAGGTATTAATTAAAAGTTTGGGTGGTGGTTAAGGGCGGGCATGCATTAACTACTTCAATGCATTAATTTCCAACATTTTTGTAGTAGAAATTTAAAATAGAATTTTGTGGAGCATTAATGAGATGACTCCTCACACAGGATGGTAGAGACATGCATTAATTGTTGGCCATATTTAGTATATTCTATAGTCTAACATCTCCCCCTTTTCTGACATTATGGCTAGGCACTTTTTTGACAATGCCATGTGGGCCCACGTACAGAGTGTACTATTTCTCCATGTTTTTAGTTGTGCACATGGCACATATTAATAAGAAAACTAAATGGCCATGTATTTCCCCTTTATTTATGGCCTTTCCACGTATTTTTTGCAAGCATGTTTGATATTAAACTTGTTTTTGATAACTTGAAAACTATTGGATGACAAATTAAACTTTTTAAGGCTGGTTTATCATAAAATGTGGAATGACGAGTCCACAATAAAATGTGGTTTTATTTGCAATGATGTCAATGAAACAAGGAAGACAATTAATTTTTCCATGTGTTTAGTTGTGCACATGGGACATATTAATAAGAAAACTAAATGGCCATGTATTTCCCCTTTACTTATGACCTTTACACGTATTATTTGCAGTGATGCGAATAATATTATTATGCCTTTATTTTAGATGGGAGTGCTTCTGAATAATACAAGTTTAAATTGTTTTCAAGCATGTTTGATATGAACTTGTTTCTGATAACTTGAAAACTATTAGATGGCAAATTAAACTTGTTTCTAAGCGTGAGACAAGTTTATCATAAAATGTGGAATGATGAGTCCACAATGAAAAAGCCTAACAACTAATTAGGATCTTTCCTTAAAATTGAAAATAAACTTTGAAAAGAATTGGGGGTTAGAAATAAATAACAACTACATATTGAAAAGAATGACATATCTCCACAATTTTTTCTCTTTTTTTTTTCAAATTTTATCTAAAAAATTATTATTATTATAAATTTATTTTAAAATAGACTATTTAAAATAAACAATAATAAAATATATAATATTTAAGAATAACTGTTTAAATAATTGCTGACTAAATTAAGCTAAACAATAATATGTGACCGCAGCTATTCTGATTCCAAAACAATTAACTACAAAATAATATATAATCCACTTGAAACTAAGCATCAAAATTGAATATTCATTGGACAACAACTCTACAAATTGCTCCCTGACTAAAAACCACGAATAAAACTCCTTTTGAAAGAGCTTGGTCTAAATTGTCCATTAGTGTCATTTCAACGCACTTTCCAAACGTGCTGGCTTGACTGTGATTGACGGATAACTACAAAACCTAATTCAACTGTCAGTACCTCCATGAGAGACTTCCACGTATGCTCGAGGCGCATGGTAATCCTTTGCCCCGGCAAGAACAAATAGGCAATGTACAGGTGTCGCAATGTTCCACGGTCGTGGGTTCGAACCGGAGTATGAGTGCAGTAAAACATCGCGTGCCCGCTTTAAAGTCCCGTGTATGAGTAGCCTCCTTTTCCTTCAAACGTTTTCTGGCATTATCTTCCGCTCCCTGGGTGTGGGGAGTTTCTAAGGGAGGTACTATCTGAATGTGAGAGAAATGAGCAAGGGTAGGTGAATTGGGGACGCGGAAGGGTTATATTTTAAGGTTTTTAGCTCTGGCTGGAGTTTGCTTTCATTATTATTAAGCTTTTATGTGTAGAAGATGTTTTTCTGAGAGAGAGCAGGTACGGCCGTTTCATTTTTTGCTTCGTTTTGCAGAATAAGTTTTTTCTGGCGTGAAAGGGTTGGACTTGGACAGATCTGGAAACTTTGGAGACTTCCTTGGGCAGTATTTGAGGTCGGCTGCATCTTCGCTTTCAAAATAAAAGGTTTGCTTCTCAGCATTTAAAGACATTTACTTCTATTTGTCTTCTGTTGTTTTACGCAGTCTTTTGTTTCCTCTTTTACCGGGATCTGTTGGACAGATCGGAGACTTTGGAGACTCACTCAGGCAATATTTGAGGTCGGCTGCAACTTCGCTTTCAAAATAAAAGGTGTGGTCCTCAGCATTTAAAGACCTTTACATTTATTTATCTGCTGGTGTTTTACGCAATCTTTTTTTTTTCTTTTGCCGGGATCTGTCATATTTTAGGTAAATATCTGTGGTTTACATATAGAAAATGCACTCTGCATTATTCGAATGAAAACGAAAATCTTTCTCTCACCAGGAGTAAAACAAATTCGAAATAGAATAATAGACAGGAAATACAGAGGTATTTTAGTCTCGTACAGTACACATGCACGCTTTGTACAAGACAAATTTATCATCGGTCTTCCCCTAAATTTTAAATTGAGCCGTTTGCCAGTGAACTCGAGAATTCGAGATCAAGAAACTGTGAAAATAAACGTATTATTTGAAAAAAATATTTCGACTCTGCTGCAATAAAATCCATAGCCAACCAAATTCTAGCTTAGAGATGGGATCTTTAAAGAATTAGTGATATTTTATGACAGTTTTCTGTGTCCGTTGTCAATGTAAATAAAGTAATATCGCCGTCTTGCCGGAGCCACGCAAAGCACGAACGAAGTTTGGAAATTGTGAATAGTTGAGGCACGCGATGCACGGTCTGAGATGAGTTGGAAATCTCTGGTGTGAACAGAAAACTCTCGTACAGTACGATAAGCATGATAAGTGGACTTACTTGTAATTCATGATAGAGACATGAGTACCTACTCTGTAGACACCATTTTAAGTCTGGAACAAAAGGCATTTGCCGGATAGTGGAAATTCTTTGTTTCGCATGCCGTATTGCTATTTTAAATTTTTTTTATTTAATTTAATTTTACCTTTTGCTTTTCTTCTTTGGCCGATGATTAAGGCCAGCTGTGGACCCTGGAAAAGACGAGTACAGTCGTTTTCGGCTGCAGACAAGCGTGCACCATAGGATAGCCAAAGTCTATCGGATATCTTAAAAGACGACAATGCATACCGAGTAAGACGAGACAACGTTGTACAATCCTTTATGATGGATTGTCAATTCGCCTTCAATATTGATCTAGCATGTCAAATCAATTACTGACGAACTTGCAAATCCTCCAAACTTTCGAGTCATGAAAGTCCAAGGAAGGTACTACATGCGAAGTTATAAAATAAAACAAAATAATTCGGAAGTTTCTTCTGCCAATTCTAAGAAATTTATATCTAAATAATAACACGCATGATATTAAAAAATAAATGTTTTTCTATTAATATATATTTGTTATAGCTTTTTTTTTTTAAATTCAACTTTAAAATATTTTCATATTTTTTATATTTTAATTATTTATGTATTAATTTTGGTATTTACTATCATTTAAAGATTAGAATATGTTATAAAAGTAGCTTATTGATAATAAAGTTTAATTATTCTAAATTCATTAATTATGTATTAATTAATTGAGATAGTTAGAAGATTTGGGGTTAAGGTTTGTTTATGTTGAAGTTGGAAACTAAAATTGTTGTAAAATCTATTAGATTCAACCACTAAACCCTAATAAAACCAGAAACACAACAAAACTAAGAAGAAGTGTGTTAGAAAATGACAAAAACTTGTTAGAATTAACCAAAAATGTAATCGAACAAAAATCTACAAAAAAATCTTAAAATTTTGAAAACCTTAGATGTGATAGAAATTGACAAAAACATGTCGAAAACTTGCAAAAACGTGTTAGGAACCTACAAAGACACATTAGAAAATAGAGAAATCTAACCAGACCAAAAATGTGACAGAAACTGTTGCAGATGCGGAATTGTCCGGAAATTGTCGCAAATTATGGACTTGTAAACTTGAAAACACTAAACAACAATAAAAATGTTAGAAATTTAGGGATTAGGGTCCCATCGTGCGTGCCAAAATGTTTATGTTGAAATTGGAAACTAAAATTATTGTAAAACCTATTAGATTCAACCACTAAACCCTAGTTCTACAATGGAATCCAACCTAAAACCAATAGAGAACCATGAACATGCAAAACATGAGAATAAATTAAATTATACCTTTACATACTCTATGGGTTCGATCTCCATTGTTCTCTTATCTCAATTGATCTTGCTTGATATTATGGTTGCTCTCAAATTTTGTATGCACAAGAGCTCAATAAATAACAGATTGTGATTGTGTATGCAATTTGGCAAATTGTAGCTACTTCACTTGATTGATTTCTTCTGGAAGAGGGAAAAAATCATCTTTTATAGAGAATACCCTAAAAATGGAGGGCTAGGATTAAAAGGTGGAAAGATAAATGGTTGGTTCAGATTAGAGAGTTGGTATAAGAAATGGTAAAATATTGAATTGGTGGTTATAAGTAAATTAAGAGATGAATGACAGGTGCCATGGAGGGAAAATGCTAATGAATTAATTAATTAAATAAAAAATTATTTAATTAATAGAAGAGGCGGGGCCAATTAAATAATAAAATATTTATTTAATTTGGGTAAAAGATAATTTAAATACATAAAAATATTTATTTAAATAGGGAAATGCTAGAAGAGAATTAGTGAATTTTTTTTTTTTGATCAATAAAAGGCCGAAGTCAAATTTTATTTCTTTTGTAAATTTTTTACATCTCCATTCAGTGTGGGCACCGGTAGGAAAGAATGGAGATAAGAAAACCTCCGGTCTAGCCCAAATCCCTTAAAGGATCAGATAATAAACAACTGAAAATTTTTTACAATTCCTCATCTGAGGGAGATGACTGTCTTAATAAGACATTTTAGTTTCTTTTTGTACATAAAAGCTTGCACTAGAATTAGTGAATTAATTAATTAAATAAAAATCTATTTAATTAATAGAAGGCTTAGGATAAAATAAATAATTTTTTTATTTAATTAGGCCAGGTCAATTTTAGGTGTTTACAAAGTTAAACTCAGATTTATTTAATTAAAGATGAAAGATAAAAGGTGAAGGTCAAACTTAATTAAGGCTGAGGAGTAAAGATGAAAGGATGAATTTAAATAAATAATAAATATTTATTTAATTAGTTAGGATGGGACAAAGTCAAATTGTAGGTGTCTACACACAGATTCTTTTCTTGGTTATTCTACAACAATTGTAGGGCTTTTTTTTTGGTTAGTTAAATCTTGGGTGAGATTTACAAATAGTGGTGTCTCCAACCAATCTATGCGTGGAAAATTTATATATAAAAATATATTACACATGGGATACATCACATTAATATTAATAATTGTAGTATGATATACACTAAAACCTCTATTGATATACCATAAAATTGTAGATCTAATTTTTCAAATATTAATAACACATTTTAGACCCATGCTTATGTGCTTTATAGATTCCCTTTCTTTATGATTGTTTACTAATCTACATAAATTAAAAGGCTCTAAAATATAACCACTCTTTGAGAATAATCATAGGAAAGATGATTTGAATATATTGAAAATACCTCTAGATGTTATGAACAATGACACCATTTAAAAAAAAAAATGTAAGTTGTTTTACTATAGTGGCATATATTTAAAATTAAAATTTCTCTCACATTAATATTTACCCACTTTCAAACAAATACTTGAGACAACACGCTTTGCGATGCTATATAAAGGGTTCTCTATATTTTTTGTGTTTGGTCCATTTGAATGATCAAAATTACATTCTACAGTAAATTTTAAGGTGGATGTTGACAATGGCTCTTCTCTTTATATGAGTATTGGCTCACTTAGTGATAACAATACTCTCCACATTTTAAATTTAGTTTTAATTGACTTTTCTTTCTATAAAGGTGTTTCACCTCTACATGACTTTTTTCTTTTGTTGAGTACTTAAGCAATAGTGTTAGGTGTTAGTGTAAATATAGTCATTATACACCTAGTTAGGTAATCACCTTTCTAGGATTGATCTATTCACACCTAGTTTAACTTAGGTTGTTTCATACTTTTGTCTCACCTCATAGCTTTGAAGCATGTGTCCTCATCACTTGAGGCACTTATTGCATGTATACTTGTCACTTGCTCACATCTTTGTCAAGTGAGCTCACAAGTGTTGCACCTTTGGAGGTGTAGTCATAGTTTCATTCCTACCTTCTTAGCTCCTCATCCTTGCCTATATATGCAAGGCTAGATTGTCTAGGTATTGTATTTATCATTTCACTAGCCAAAAGTTTTTTTTTGTGTTTTCAAATCCTTGGCTTTCTCCAACATGGTATTAGAGTCACGATTGCACATTTCTTTTTGCATAAACACGATTCCAACACAAAGCTCGATTCAATATTTTTACTATTATACAAAAAAAGTTGCAAAAAAATGATTTTTTCTAGAAAAGTGTTTATCTACCCTTTGCCCATCTACCAATTTGATCACAATTTTCTGTTGTGCAATTTTTGTTTTGGCCTATTAATTTGTTTGCATGATTTGGACATTGCATTTCCCACAGGGGCTTCACTGGCTAAGCAATATTATATCACATGCATTCATATTGGGGGGTTTAATATCCCCAAAATGAGGGTACAATATATTGCCTATCAGTAAAAATAGGGGGATAATCTTACGCTTTCTGGATTCGACTGTGTAGCATTTTTTTGTATCAAAAAACTGCTACACAGTCTAATCCAGAAAGAGTAAGATTATTAAACTATGGATTGTGGAAATATGATATTAGAAAATAGGGGGGTTTTTAATTTAGGCTATGAAAAAATACAATATCTAGCGAAAATAGGGGGTTTTTAATTCAAGTTGTGTATTGGGAGGGGGTGAAAAAAATGAGTTTAGGGCAATATTTTTAAAAAATAGGGGGATTCTTTAGTATGCCATGAATGCACGTGATATAACCTAGGTTCACTAAGTGAAGCCCCTTTGGCATTTCCAAAGGCACAATACCTTGGGCAGTGTTTGAAGGAGATCTAGTTGGCTACACATTTGTTTTGGCTTTCTTGTAGTCAATAGCTCCATTATTAGGAACATTGGTCAATCTCTCCACATACTTGTGGCTACAACATTTTTTTTATATATCAAATCTCTAGTCACCAATGAAAATGACACACACATTGTTGTTTGCATGCTTGAACTAGGTGTTCATATGAGATATGGAAGAGTATGCTACTTTGGCTGAAAAATGCTACTAATAAATAGAGGCTTTCTACCAGTTTATAACGTTGCAAAATTACCTAAGCCACACACCATAGGCAAATATATCTATACTTTCAAGTGACTAGCTCATTCTACTAGTCTCTATTAGCTCAACCACATGTTGCCTCTCTATGTTAAAAGTTTTTTTGTGGTTTTCCATCTGCATATAACTATCTGTGTCCTGAAAGTGCTCATGGAGTACATTACCCTTGATGGGTAATACACACGAACTTTTGCCTACCACTCTGCGCTCCTTAATCACTTTCAACATAAGGTTAGAATCTCTTTCCCCTTCTTCCTTGTGTCGTCGTTGAATGCCAACATTGTAGAACATAAGAAGGATCCTGTTAAAAATCTTGTCTTGCATGAAGGTTTAATCCTTCTAATTTTTGAACATGCTAAATCTCTACCACCTGTGTCCTCCTCAGGCCTGAGGTTAATCTTGATTCAGTTGATTCTCAGTCTTTGAGGGATGACTACCATACTGACACTGATGATGATGACTTCTCTCCTAGAGAGTCCCCTCCTAAGACCAAGGGTAAAGCCCTTGTTGTTAAAAGCCCCAAATCTAAAAAACCTTGTAGCTCCAACTCCCCTCCCCCTATCTAGAATCTTCACCTAGGCTCTAAGACTTTTAGTGTTTTGGTTGACTATCCTTTGGGTTAGGTAAAGCATCCCTCTCCTTCGGCTTCCATTGATTCTCAATCTAACCTTAACATTGAGAGGCAACCTTTTACGAATACCCTTGACCCCTCTTCGCCTCTGCTTAGTGCTAAGAAAGAGTCTGTATTTGATGTCCATGCCTTAGCCAGAGATGGGGCGGTGGATACTTCAAAATTTTCAAATGGATCTTCCATGAGATCAAAGATATCCAACTTAAACAGAGAGCAGATAGCAGGAACTCAGAGGTAATGAAAGAATAAGTTAAGGATATGGGTAATGTGCATGCATTTGATTAGAATAGTCCCTGGTCTAAGAAAGAGAAGGCCTCTATTATCAATTGCCTAAAGAAAACTATGGAGGCCTTTAATAATTTCAAAAAAGACTATGAAGCTAGGATGGCGACCCAGGAAGAACAGATTGGGAAAATAAAGGATTCCATCAAAGTTGTTAAAATTAGTCATGGTGTGATTGGTGCCATGGTTGAGAGCTTTAAGAATATGATTAGCAGTCTTGAAGAACAGTTTTAGTCGAAAGACATTGTGGATGTGGACACCAATAATGTTTAAGATATCTCCTCGGTCCCCAACAAAAGAACGAGAAGCACTTTGAAGAGAAAGACAATGGGACCTCCTCCTGATTTTCAGAAGCTAAAGAAGATCACCAACACAATCATTGAGATTGAAAAGGAAATGGCACAATCAATGAAGTTGTTGGACTAGTGGTGGTGTTCTGTTGCCTCTTCACTGGGTTTGTTGCTGCTGGAGTTTTTGTTGTCTGGTTTTCTCTGTTGTGTTCAAGCTTCTATTGTTTTTGTTTCCCCCCTATTGTTATGAAGCTTTATGTATATCTTATGGGGCAGTTTGGTCTTTTGTGGTCTCTTTTTGGCTTAATGCCTTGTTAAGTCAGGACTACTTTATGCTATGTTGTTAAAGGGTTTCGAGTCCCTTCAAAACCTGTTTTTACCTTAATAAAAAACAATATTTGTGTCCTTCTGTAGTACACCCATAATTGTAGGCTAGTCTATCTATTATACGTTGTATTAATTTGTAGGATTTACTACAACCCTTGCATAGTGGCACTCTAATATACAATGGCTTCCTCTACAAAGTCATCTGTGATTCCATTTTTGAATTGTATATTGATTATAGATATCTTTCTCATTTGAGCATCAACATGAGACAAATACAATCTCCTTACGAGAAATCACCTATGTAAGACTAAGATTCACTACTTAGAAATCCACTTTTATTTAGAAATTGTTGATCTCTTTATTTGATGCCTAGGAGATACAACCTATGGGAAGTTATGCAAATTGGAGATTATAATGCACTTTACAAGAAAACCTTTAGGATTTTAGAAGCCGATTCTTCATTTTTTGCTTTGGGAAAAGGGAGATAGAAACACAAACATAAACAATCCTAAACTAAATCAATTTGACAAGCTTTAACAATATTTTTCTCATCACATAGTGAATATAATCTTAGTTAAACTACTTTCTATAGAAGTTTGAAAGAGTATTAAGTATGATCGAAAGCTCTACAAGCATCGATATAATTGAAATTATAAACGTAGAAACAATAACAATCAATAATTGTAACAATTCCCATATAGACACAAAGCATCAAGAAAATGAACAAAGATAAACACATTACAAAGGCAAAAATAGCACAATATTATGTATCTAATCTCTATTATTCTTAAGAACACAACCCGCTAGAAGGTTTGAAAAATGTTACAAACCATTGATTAAACTTCTCTCTAAGAGTCTTTGTAAACAAAAGTGATGAACCTTCAATGCAAATTAAATTGCTGCTTTAATAGGAAATCCTCTCATTCGAAAGACATGGTTGAAACATGAGAGATTATGTCCTTATGCTTCATGCATGTGAATTGTCATAATGGTGGTTATTGCAATTGCAAGATTGGGCAATAATATCTTCTCCTTTTCACACAATAGTAGTGGCATCTGTCATGCTCAATTACTTCATTTCAAACCATTGAGTGGATCAAGCTATAAATTTATATTGGCTCTTGCATTTGTGTGACTTGACATGTGACATCATCAACTATCTTTCACAGTGAATTTGTTTCTAAAATGGAGTTGTAAAAGGTGGAAAATGGGTGTTCACTATTCTAGGCATGCAAATTAGGAAACCAAACCCATTCCACAATAAAACTTTTAGGTAAATGAAATTAAGTAGGTTTAGCGTCAAAACCTATTGGCAAAGGGGTTGGAGATAGACTGGAATTAACTTGCTTGATTGAGTTGAAAATGATTTAGGAATGTTTTAATGATTTGAATGCAAGAACTAGGGTTGATGATGTAAAATTAACGATTATCAACATATAGAGATAATTTTAGAACAAATAAGTAAACACCAAGTATAGATCAAAAAATGGGAAGTAGAGAGGAACCAATAGCTGAAATCTAGACTTAGAAATATGGATCAATGACAATAGGTGACCGTGACCCAAAATTATTGGATGTAGACACCAAAAATAATTTCGAGATTAGGATACCACTTGAGTATCTCCCTAAAATTTCATTGAAAAAGCTTTAGTCACTAATGCTAGGTAGCCTTGACCTAATGTTTTTGCTTCTTCAAAATCGGGTTATGTGCATGTCTATTTTCTCTTTTTAGATCTATATTTATTGTCTCCACAATCTTTCACCTGCACACACAAGAGGGGAAAAGTGGTGCTGGGTTGATAGGTGTTTGGCCAGGTCAAACCTTGGGTTTGGACTTAACCCTTAATAAAATAAATGAAAGGAAAGATTTGAAGAAAAATATTGGATCTACAATATTGTAATGGTGGTGAAATTAGGGTTTCACCAATTAAGATAATGAAACCACTAACCTAACCTAATTAACCAAAACATTAAAAGAGGGGGGTAAATTCAATAGATCTAGACACAATTCAATTAAGAAAAGGGCTAAAATACTAATTAAATTTACCTATTTGTTGTCTTCCCCTTTTGAGTTGAATTGTAAATTATATGGCAAATCAATGAATAATTGAAGTGAAGTAGTAATAACAAAATGTTATAGATGTTAGATAGAGATTTTTGAAGAATAAAATGAGAACATGTTGCTGACAATTTGGGTTGAATTGTCGGGACCAGGGTGGTAGGTCGCCTTGGTCCTATAAATCCTAGACAGGCAAGTGGGATCTTTTCTGAATCAAGGAGACACATTGGATCCACTTTCAAAAGAACAAGAAAAAATATTGGGACTAAGGTGGTAGGTCGCCTTCATCCTGTACGTTTCACTCCTTCAAAATTTGAACCTATTCATCGTCATCAATTTTGTCGGAATCTTCAATCACATTTCTTGAATCAATTTCCTACACACCGAGAAAAAAAGGGTTGTAGATAGGGGTTTGCCTTGGGTCAAACCTCAATTTAGGAATTAACCTTGAAATTGAAATGATAATTGTAAAGGAAATAGAATTGAATTGCAACACTTGATGCTTTCCTTTTAAGGGAATGGCTAAATCTGAAATTGAATGCTTCTAATTGAAGTTGATACCTTTATGAAGTTTGTTGGAATCTTCACACAAGGGTTTATAATGTCATGTAGAATGCCTTCATGGAAGTTTGATCATGGATGCCATCTTGAATGCTTGAACTTGACTTAACCTTTCCTTTAATTCTTGATGAATGTTTGATTGCTTGCTCACTTGAATTGAATTTGCTAGAGTGTAATTGAGATCTCGATTGAGCTACTTAGATTTAAAATGATAGGGGTAGACCTCTTTTTATTTCTCATGCACTTGATGTAACTATTGTAGGGACCAAATTTGGGTCTTGATTAAGAGGACCAGAGCGGTTTGGCATTGTGGTCCTAAGCTAGGACCATGGGGCTCTAATGCTCTGGTCTTGAGAATCAAGACTCATACTTGGACAAGAGACATAAGGGGAAGTGAAAATGCAAGTTTTTGAAAGGTGTGAGAGAATCAAAGTGGAGACCAGGCATCGAAAGATAGAACATGAAGGTGGCGTCTAGGTGACGACAAAATTGTATATGGATACAATTTATGATGCTACAAATATTATACCTTAAGCTTGTTGATGTTGATAATAGTGATGATGCAATGCTCTTTTAATATGAGCCACAATTGTTGATATAATAACATGATAGGACAAGACATAAAAATGATTAATAATGAAAACATGCTTGTATGAAGATTGCTACAACTTACTGCTCCATAATACTTAGATCTAAAGGAATTTGCCAATCATACTTGCTCTAGGAAGTGATCTCAATAATGCTCAATGTTGTGGATATATTGAAAATGAATGAGGAAATATGCTATTATATATGGTTTCCAAGGTACTTAATTAGTTAGGCCAACCTCCAACAATCATATTGAAATATTGGGATCATGGATCAATTGGTCAAAATCGAGGCATTGACATATTTAAAAATTGGCCCAAAGTGGGTGAGAAGGATGCCTAGTACCCTTGTCCATCCAAGAATGGGTGAAATAAAGGTGGTTGAGGTGCACTCGGGCTCAAGATAGAGATCGAGATCATTGTGTGATCATATGATGATATTTTTATAGTGCAGAGGCTATAAATAGTCTTGGAAAAGAGATAGGAGGAAACACACTAAGACAAGGGCACAAAAAGGTGTGTAAAATTGAAGGGGTTATAATTTACAACACTACATTTAGCCCCCACTTTAGTGGGAGTATGAACTTGCACTCATTCTCACGATAAAGGAGAAGAGAGAGAGAGAGAGATAAGAGCAACCCAGAGTAAGATTACAAAGAGATAAGACATCACTAAATTCAAGGGAACAAGCCCCCAAGATTAGGATATTAACTCATTCAATCACATGCAATGATACACAAAACAAAGAAAAATAAAGAGAAACTATTCAAAAGAAAAGACACACAAAGGGATTAATACTAAAAACAAAGGCTCCAAGTTAGCTAGGCCTTGATAATAAAAATGTCTTTTAATGAGTAATATCATTCTTATAATGCTATTGCATGAGCACAAGTGGTCATATGAAAAGAACAAGAGCATGCATCAATTGATGAGATAAGAAACCATGATCCAATAATTAGCAAGGTGTGTTACGCTATGGGTTCATGGGAGAAAGAGAAAGGAAATATGGATTCCATTGGCTAGCAAACTATGTTATGCTAGGTCATTCATGGAGGAAGGGAACATACATTCCACGAACTAGCAAGGTTTGTTATGCTAGGTGATCCATGGAGAATGGGGAATGTGAATTCCATGAGCTAGCAAGTTGTGTTATGCTAGGTGATATATGGAAGAGCAAAAATTCTATGAGACAAAAAAGTGTTTTTTTGTGTGATTTGTTGGAGAAGGCAAGGAGAGTCAAAAGGTATAACTAGGTGCATTATGGTAGTTGAATCATCTTGAAAAAAAAAAGTACCAAATAAAACTTGCTATTTGCAAGGCAATCTACTACAAAATGGGAGTTCCAATTACATCAAGATAAGGGCTCGCAAATTGAACAAGGATAAAAAAATATATCACAACTTGCTAGCTCATGAAATCCATGTTCCCCTTTCTCCATGATCACCTAGTATAACTTATGCAAGAGGGAGGATTCACATCAACACTATAGATTGATTTTTGTAACCCTTTAACCATATCAACGTACTAGGACATAATCTGTCACTTGAGAACAGTCCTTAATAACTTTCACTAGAGACATTATTAAGCCAATCTCTTCGGTGAGATTTAAGAAAGCCTAAATACAAATATTTCCTCCAAGTTATAGCCAAATCCAATGGTTAAAACAAAAGTTATGATACTTTTTCCAAAATTGCTAACCCTAGGTAGGGCTCCAAGGAACCTGCACCAAATTGCTTATAAATTTTGAAAGACTTAATGAAATTGAACCAAAAAACCTTTAGATTAAACTAAAATCATTTCTTAAACTTTTCCAATTTTATTGAGGGATTTTATTGTACCAACAATTTCCATACCACAAATTTTGTAGACTGTTATCTTCACCAAAAACTTTCAAATTGGACAACCTTCACCAAAATCGCATATCTTACACAAAACTCAACAAACTTTAATGAGACAAAAATATTTGGAAACTAGAAAAAAATATATTTCCATCCATATATTATAGTCCTCAATATGAGACCATTAAAGGTCCGTAAAATAGCATGTTTCAGACTGCAAATTCTGAAAACTTAAAAAAAAAACAATGTAAGGATGCTACAAAAATAAACCTTCTTTATTCCATACTTCTTTAACCTTCAAAAACCTTCAACAACTCATGGAATTCATGTTGGAGGCCATATTTATGCCTTTTACAACCAACAATGATCAATTACAACTGACTTTTAAATGACTTGACCCTTCACCTTCCACATACAACCAACAATGCAAAATTGCATGACAACATGACAACGTTTTACAATATTTCCATATAACCCACAAATGACCTCCTAAGAATCAAACTCAATACAAATAAGTCCGAAATGGTCTAAAAGACCTTGTTACATTATCAAAACACAATGCTAAAGACAAATTTATTAAATTGCCTCATGGAGGCATAAAGTCCACCAGGTGCTCTTGCACGAATAACACACCTTGCTAACTTGTGGAATGCATGTTCCCTTCCTCCACGTATGATCTAGCATAACACAACTTGCTAGCCAATGGAATCCATATTTCCTTTCTCTTTATCCCATGAACCCATAGTGTGTTTTTTTGTGTGATTTGTGTGAAAAGGCAAGGAGAGTCAAAAGGTATAACGAGGCGCGTTATGGTAGTTGACTCATCTTGAAAAAAAGGGATTACCAAACAAAACTCGCTATTTGCAAGGAAATCTACTACAAAATGGGTGTTCCAATTACATCAAGATAAGGGTTCACAAATTGATCAAGGATAAAAAATATAACACATTGTTTGTAAGAAAACCCTCCTACAAAATGGGTTTTGTAGTGACATCAAGACATGGGTCCATAAGTTGAACAAGGAAAACCAAATAAAACAAACTGTTTATAAGGAAATCCACAAAATTGAACAAGTATAATCAAACAAGACCCACTATTCATAAGGAAACCAACAAAATTGAATAAGCAAACAAATTTCATTGTTTGTCTAGAAATCCATAAAATGCAACAACAAAATATGGCCCATGGAGGCTGAATATATGCCACCCCTTAAAATGTCAACATAACTCCACATTGATATCTTAAGGTAGGAAAGAACAAAGATAATCACCTTGATCAACTAGGAGATATCCTTTAAGAAACAATCATGGACATTCATTCCAAGCTAAAGAGTCCTCAAATATTTTAAGAAAGGAAGAGATAGCTATAAAAGAAATATCTTGCACAAGTGTAAATTGATCCTTTTGAGGGATGCATGATGAAAGGAGGAATAGATCTTTGCCAAAAGACATTTACCTCGAAGAGGAGATCTTTAACATTTAAACAACATCTTTTACCAAACTGGAGGGAAAGGAGACCAATAATGTACCACTTCTCTATTCCTAGGAAAGGGGATTCTTGATAAAGGATTACACACTTTCGGAACCAAGAATAAATCATTAATAAAAACAAACACTTTCAAGCAAGGAAGAGGTCCTAAAAAAGGAAACACACTTCCAAGCAAGGTTCAAATCTCATGAAGTATGGACAATTCTATGCAAGAAAGGACATCTTTATAAAAGATGCAACTCAACAACAAAGAAGTGAATCCTTAGAAAAGAAAGAGAAAATATTGTAAACTATTCTTCTCCCCAAGTAGAAGACACAGATAAGAAGGCCATTATGTTGCTAGCCAAGTATGATTGCACATAAAATTGTACCACTATGAGTGACATAAGTGAGAATGTTCTAAATCCAATTAACCTCTGTAGCAGCATTAAATGCTCCTCGATACTCAACCTCTATAGATGGAAAAGCAATTGCAGACATCTTCTTGCGTGACCAACAAATTGGACCAAAACTAAGAGAGAAGCAATATCTTGAAGTAGACTTGCTATCCTGAGAATTGCCTACCTAATCTGAATCTGTGTATCTCACCAAGTCAAAATTTGTGCCCACTACATAGTGAATCCCATAATTGTGAGTACCTTGATTGTAGTGAAGAATCCTCTTAGCTACTTTCTAGTGTAGCTCATGGGGCTCTTGCATGAATCAAGAGACCATGCCTACAACATATGGAATTCTAGATCTTGTGAGAGTCAAGTATATAAGACTACCAACAAGTTGTTAATATAAAGTGCCATGTACCAAAGTTGAAGAACATTTAGCCTCAAGTTTGACCTTAAATAGAAATGGAGATGGTGCAAGTGTATAATCAGTCATGCAAAATCTTAAGAGCATATCATGAGCATGCTTGGGACATGCACAAAATATTGTTGAAAAAGATTGAGTGATCTCGATCCCCAAGTAGTATAGAAGGCCTAAGTGTGATATTAAGAAATGATCATGAAGGGTAGTTTTCATTGCCTGAATGGTGGATGTGTGACTCGTTGTGATCAACAAGTCATCAACATAGAGAACCAAAAAGGTGAGAGTATCATCTTGCTACAAAATGTATACATTTAGATCAAAATGGCAATGAGTGAAGCCAACTATTAGAAGGAAGGAGTCCATCTTGGCATACCAAGCTTGAGACCTATTTAAGGCCGAAGAGAGACTTATGAAGATGGGAAACAAGTGAAGGATCCTGAATGTACCCCTATGGTTGCTTTGTATATAGCCATTTCTTTCAAGGGATACTTTTTCTATTTTGCAACTCCATTTTGTTGAGGATTGTAGGAAATTGTATGTTGCAAGTCAATGCCTTTAGAGACAAAATTTCTCAAACTTGTTGTTGACAAACTCCTCCCATTATTTGTATGTAGAAATATGCTAGATCTACCATATTGTTTCTCTACAAATGCTTTGAAGTCCAAAAATGAATAAAAGAATTCAAAATTTTGTTTAAGAAAATATACAAAGGTGTATCTAGAAAAATCATTAATAAATGTCAAAACATATAGGGCTTTACTGAAGGATGGATGTAGAAATTGTTAAACCAAATAACTATATACTAACTCCAAAAGATGTGAAGCTCTTCAAGCTTTGCCTTTGTCAAATTTCTCCTCAGGATGCTTGTCAAGAATTCATCCTTGGAAAATATCATAAAAAAGTGAATTGGAGGCAATCTTGTAACCATGTCATGTTGACTGAGCTACTTCAAGTGGCCAAACCATTGATTTCACAAGCTACATCATCAAAATGAGTGAGCAAAATAGATGAAGAAGGATCGAGAACAAAATGAAAAAAATAGGTAAAGTTGTGACTGGTGATCTACTCTCCCAACTACAACTATAGAATTATTATGCAAATCACAAATTACCACTATATTAGGAGAGAAGTCAACCTTCTTTCTTAAACCTATGTGAGGGATTTGATATACTGATAGCAGATTAGTGGATAGTGAGGGCATAGAAAGAACATCATGGAATCTGCCATCTCCCATATCAATAGACCCTCTCCCACACACCTCAATAAGAGTGTCACCACTCATCAATATAGAAGGCATAGAACTTCGCTACAAAGATGCAAGTTCATCCTTTGATGAAGCCATGTGGTGTGAGGAATCCGAATCAAGAAAGCAAGTGGATGGTGGTGAAGCAAATTCTACAAGGGCCTTGCCCTTTCCTTTCCCCTTGTTTTTTTTCAGCCTTGTTAGACCCCTCTCTTGAACTTTGTTTTAATAATTTAGGTACACTGATATTTTTTTTTTCAAGAATGTGTGTCAATTGATCAATTTATTTCTTCAAACATTTATGCTCATCATGACTATGTCTTTTACAATAGGCATATTTTACCTTCTCCTTTTTAGACTTGTCACCATTAGAAGATTGAGTCTCATTAGCTGCTTTTGGGATAGCTTGTTTTTGATCCTTCTTCTCATTGTTATTCTTTGGTTTCTTCTCCTTACTATTACTACTTAGTCCTTTCTATTATTTTGTGCCTTAGTTGACATCCAAGGTATGTAACTTAGAGGATTTTAGATTGCCCATCTTGATTAGCTTATCTTGCTCCCATGCGAGAGAAATATCAAAATCATCTAATGATGGCATGGTAAATTGAGTTCTGAGTGCACCCTTAGTAGCATAGAAGGTAGAAACAAAGACTGAATATTCAAAACTTAGATTAGAGAGAATGATAAGAATCACTTGTTCATCTTTCTTTTCAATTCCACATTGCTTTAACTGTAGCCTTAATGATTTCAATTTTGTGAAGAAATCTTGGATTGTGTTAAAGTTACATAGACTTAGACCTATGAGTTCATTTTCCAACATATGACCCCTCATTGAATTTTGAGTTCATAAAGAAGTTTCCAACTTTGTCCAAATTTGATTAGGAGTACTTAAATATACAACATGAAATAGTAGGTTAGGAGAAACATACAAACACAAAATTCTATATGCTTCATCACGTATGTTAAACCACTTAGGATTTTCGACATCTATAGTAGGTTCAGTTTCCAATCCCATTATTATCCTATGCAAATAAGATTTTCTTAAGTAGATTGTCATGCATGGTTTCCACTAAAAATAATTGTAAAGAGTTAGAATGAGAACTGTTGTTTGATCCATGATGTAGAAATGTAAAAAAACGTGCTGAAAGAAAAAAAATTCAAGAACACCAATACACCCTCACTCTTTTCACTAGTCTCAAAATACCCAAAATATTATAATACTCACACTTTATAATATGGTGCGATTACAAAGTGATGCTCTACAAAAAAGATTAGAAAATCTGTTTGATGGCAACACACACAAGAGCACAAGAAACAAACGTTAGTGTTAGCAACAAAAGATTATCCTAAATAGGCATATCAAGAGAGATATTAAGCATGAAATAGAACGCATATAAACATAGAATAAAATAGCTAATCAAGATGCTCATAGTTGCTCCTCCCTTGTTCCTCTCCTCTCCAAGTCCCAAATGAGTGTAGCTCTCAGCTTTTAGCACTAGCCATGGATGCCATATGGAGATTCAAGATAGTTGAATATGATAAGCAAATGCTATGCAAATGTAGATAGTGATGCTATGAGAAAGCTCTATGCTAATACCAGTATAACAACAATACTCTAATGCTTCTCTCTTGCTTGAGGAGAAGGGTTCTATTTATAGAAGAAATGGGGAAATGAAGGGTTAAGATTGAGTAATCTTAACAAGGGTTAGGATTGAAAGATATTCAATCCATGTGAGAATTTCAACCCAATCCCATGTTGACAAGTGTCACCATGAGGAGGCTTGAGAGGAGAGATAAGGAACATTAAATGCTTGAGGGGACATGATGGTTACCCTAGTCAAAGAAATAAATGCTTTGAAGAGACACATGGGTTACATGAGGGTTAAGTTAGGGGTCAAAGTCCTTAACCATGGGTGCAAGTGGAATTAACCATTAATGGTCATGTAAGAGTCATAAGTGGTTTGGAAGACTTTAGAGGTTAATTTGTTGAACATACAAAGCATTAATTGAGTTTCAAAGACTTTGGAGTCTTTGAGAAGTGACTACAATTTGCTTAGGAATGTGACAATATTTAGGGGATGGATTAGGTTAATTAGGAAAGGTTTAGAAG
The DNA here is from genome assembly GCF_030272615.1 of Cryptomeria japonica. Lineage (NCBI taxonomy): Eukaryota > Viridiplantae > Streptophyta > Pinopsida > Cupressales > Cupressaceae > Cryptomeria > Cryptomeria japonica. The sequence continues at coordinate 203,295,277 of NC_081406.1, read as the reverse complement.
AATCTAGAAGGGGTTTAGGCATGCAAGTGGATTTTGTAGGAAAATGCAAGTGGGAGAAATTTTGGTATTTTCAATTAAAATAAAATCATTTATTTCAATTAAATGGTGTAATTTGCATTTGGATAAATATTCAAATAAATATTAATTTATTTAAATGAGAAAAAGGAAGATAAAGCATTAAAATGCTTGAAGACTTTGAAGGAAACCATCAAAGGCTTGAAGACTTTAAGGAAAACCATTAAAGTTTTAAGAAGACTTTAAGGGAAGCCATTAAGTTTGAAGACTTTAAAGCCATCAAGTTTGAAGACTTTAAGGGAAACCATTAAAGGCTTAAGAAGACTATAGAAGGAAGCCATCAAGTTTGAAGACTTTAAAGCCATCAAGTTTGAAGCCATCAAGTTTGAAGACTTTAAGGGAAACCATTAAAGGTTTCAAGTGGGTGAGGATAAATAGGATTTTAAATAAATAATTTATTTAAAATAGTTGTGCAACTTGCTTTTGTAGGAAAATACAAGTGGGTGGAGGATAAAGGTGATTTAAATAAATTATTTATTTAAAATAATTGTGCAACTTGCATTTGTAGGAAAATACAAGTGGGTGGAGGATAAAGGTGATTTAAATAAATGTTAATTTATTTAAAATAATTGTGCAACTTGCATTTGTAGGAAAATACAAGTGGGTGGAGGATAAAGGTGATTTAAATAAATGTTAATTTATTTAAATGTGAGAGGTGGGATTTTGGGGGATTTAAATAAATATTAATTTATTTAAATGTGAGAGAATATTTAATTAAATAAATATGATTTATTTATTTAATTAATGGTCTGAATTTGGTTAAGTGAATTAAATCAAATAAATTGAATAATTTATTTAATTAATAGGAGAAGAGGGTTAAGATGAATTAATTAAATATTAATTTAATTAATTATTAATTGATGGTTAAATAATCAAATAAATACTAAGTATTCATTTAATTAAGTGGACAGATTTATGTGACTACATTTGCCCCTCTTTGAGACGGTGCAGTTTATCGCGTCGTTTTAAAGAAAGAAAAATAGGTGTGAAGAAATGCCCCATAAAATGTAAATTTAATGGGTGGTATGCCCCCTCGAGAGATGGGCCGAATTTTTTTGTTTGAAAAATTGGATGATCTCTCGAAAAAGAATGAAAAGTGGAGGGGAGGTAGAATAGAAGAAATTAGAACTAATGATGAAAGAATGGAAGAAAATGGAGTGAATATGAAGAAACAACAAGCCAGCGAGTACTCTGAGGTCATGCAAGAGATACATAGCAGATGTAGTGTGGGGTTTGGATTGATGCTATACAATTGATCAAAATTGGTTAGACAATCTGGTGCAATTGGTTTAATTGCCCTGGTCAAGTAAAAGCGTGACAGTTGATGTCAGTTGGTCGCTTGGACATGATAAAGTCTAAGTAAGTGAATCAAAGTGACCTGATGTGACTTAGACAATTGATGTAATTGCCCGATGAAGTCAAGGTATATGAAGCAAAACACTCGTTAAGACGTAGACAATTGATGTAATTGTCTGTTGGATTGTGTTTGATTGGTTGATCAATTGATAGTGTGTGTGTGTGATGGATGGTTGCGGTGAATCATAGCAGCCCCGTTGAGACTATGTCATTATGATAAATGCCTATTGTAGTCTAGGTTTACCATAATCGATTACCTGTTGAGACCCGAAGATACTTGATCAGAGTATCTGTTGATAGTCTATGTGTGTGGGAGTCGATGTATCTGTGTAGACAGAGTAACTGGCTTAATTTTGTGGATGAGTGAGGATGGGAAGCGATGAAGGGATTAGGATGATGTTGATGATCAAGATAGGGAGGGTGAGGGGGGATTCGATGTTAGATAGAAGATATGGAGGACTAGGACTGAGTCCTGTGGAAGAAGAGGAGTAAAATAGAGTATGCATTATTATGACTATGTATGCATGATATGCAGCTATTATGAATGTATGGATGGGTGGAATGCAACGAAATGCAATATATACATATGCGATGGAATGACGATCCATGGTGCTTTATTTTCATCATTGAGCTTTAAAATGTTGGAAGAGAATACAAGCATCTTGACATAATGATTCAAGATGACCTGAGTATTCCTTATATGGATTTTATATAGCAAGTTAATACAAGCAACTTGATATAATGGATCAAGTTGACCTGAGTATTGCTTGCGGAACAGACAAGGATTATCTCCTTTCATGCATGACTTGGATCGTCCTCCTTGATCTTAGGTTGATCATATCCTGAGACAAGGGCATACCATAATAAGAGATAAAACCTTTATCCAGTTTGGATGAGGAGGAACCAAAGAAGGAGCATTGTACATGCAAACAAATAGTATATACATAAAGAATAAAGAATATGGATCCTTGGTAATGGTTCATGCTCATATGGTCGAGGTATACGCTGTAGTCAGCAAGCCGTAGTGATCTATGACTGCATTTTGCATAAGATCACGTAGCTTGGTGAACTTCCCACATAGACACCATTAGTACATGCCCCAGTACTTCATCGGAAGTAATGCGCAAACGATACAAAACAATGCTGAAAGATCCTAATATAGATAAACAAATGATTGTACTCCCAAATCAACCAAGTATTTGATAGCTTAACATAATTTTCTTGTCAAAGAAAACGTCATTTATGTCTTTGTTTTGGTAAGGAAGGATGCATCCTTGTTGAAGACAGTTTTGATTGTTGATGTCGATTGTTTGGTCAATTGATAAGTGGTCATTTTGTGGAGTATATCACAATGTTTGTTTGGTATCTGTGCGGATGAGTATGTATAATGTGTTGCCATGTTTTTGTTTTATTTTTGATGTTTTGGATTTTGTGAGACGTTTTTTGAATATTTTTGGATTTTGAAGTGTTTTGAATGTTTTTGGATTTTGAATTTGTTTTGAATGGTTTTGGATTTGGTGAGATAGTTTTAAATGAAGAACTTTAATGAATCACAAGACAATGTAGAATCCACTTCCATCAATAGGTTAAAGGCATTGCCCCCAATTTTAGACATGACTATGAAAAAGCGGGATGCAAGATGTATGGAGTACTTTCTTGGATTTGTAGATTTATAACAAGCCATGGTTGATGGATGGATGGATGTATGTATGAAGTAGATGTGATTGCAACAAGTTTGAAAGACAATGGAGCCATAGCCTTTACGAGTGGCGCCTGTTTGCCAGGTTTTCACCACCGTACTTACCCAAGGTGCCATCGGAGTGGTTGTTCACCGTTTGGATGCATGATTTTTCTTTACTTTTTTTGAATGTTTTTGTATTTTCTTCAGGACATTTTTCTGAATGTTTTTGGTATTTTCTGGTATGTAGGGGAGCCTGATGCTCTGTACAGCTTAGGTATAAAACCGTTTGAGGTGCATGTTGTTGATTGGATCTGCAAGCGGTTCTCCTTCTGATGTAGCCAACTGATATGCCCCGGACCCGAATATAGCAGTGACAACATATGGACCCAGCCAGTTTGATTCAAACTTGCCCTGATGTTCCCTATTGGGTTGATTGCAAGGATTCTCTCGTAGAACAAGATCACCTACCTCAAATGTACGAGGTCTAACTCGATGATTGTAGCTTCTGCTCATGCGCTGCTGATAGGCTTTGAGATGGTTGTATGCAGCTTGTCGCTTCTCATCAAGTAACTCTACGTCCTAAAGACGTGAGACTCTGTAAGCTTCATCATCAATGAGATTGTGCAAGGAAACCCGTAGTGACGGTATCTCGACCTCAATAGGCAAGATAACTTCTGCACCATAGACCAATGAATAAGGAGTTGCACCTGTAGGGGTTCAAATGCTAGTTCGATATGCCCATAGCACTGGATTTAGTTGAACAGGCCAATCACGGCCGGCATCATTGACTGTCTTTTTGAGGATTCTTAATATGTTTTTATTGGATGCTTTGGCCTGACCATTGCCTTGTGGGTAATAGGGAGTGGAAAAGCGGTGTTGGATATGAAATTTCTCACAAAGTTCATGGACATCCTGATTTTTGAAAGGAAGACCGCTATCTGTGATGATGGACATGGGTACACCATACCGACAGATGATGTAGTTGAGGATGAATGAGGCGATCTGCTTGTCGGTGACTTGGGTAAGTGGAACAGCTTCGATCCACTTTGTGAAATATTCGGTGGCGGTAATAATGAATTTATGGCCATTAGATGAAGATGGATGAATCTTACCCACAAGGTCAAGGCCCCATTGACAGAAAGGCCAAGGTGTCGTGATTGGTTGCAGTTCCTGAGCTGGTGCATGTATTAGGTCGCCATGAACTTGACATTTCTTGCATTTTCTGACAAAGTAGTAGGAATCCTTTTCCATAGATGGCCAATAATATCTAGCTCGCAGGAGTTTCTTGGTGAGTGATGGACCACTTGAATGAGTCCCGCAAATTCCTTCATGTACCTCTTCCAAAGCCTTTGTTATCTCATCTTGTTCCAGACATCGAAGGAGAGTACCATCAAGACCGCGTCGGTATAGGGTTTCGGCAATAATGGTATATCGAGCAGTTTGGCGAATGAAGGTTTTACGTTGGTTATTTGATTGGTTGGGAGGAAGGGTGTGATCATGGAGATAGGTGTAGAACTCACCATACCATGGGGATTCATAACCGACAAGGTGACATATCATCTCAGATTCAAGGATATCATAAGTGGGGATCCAAAGCTGTTCTACCAAGAACGCGTAGCGTGTTGAATTCTGTGGAAGATCTAGTAGAGATGCGATGGTAGCCATGGCGTCAGCAGCTCGATTCTGATCTCTTGGTATCTGCTCAAAAGTGATAGTAGTAAATGATGTCTTTAGAGTGTCCACCATTTGCTTATATGGCATGAGTTTATTATCTTTGGTCTGATATTCATCAGTTGCTTGTCGAATGACTAGTTGGGAATCGCCATATACTTGTAGTTCTTGTAATTTCCATTGGATGGCTAACCTGAGTCCTGTGATCAAGGCCTCATACTCTGCTATGTTGTTTGTGCATGGAAATGTGAGCCTGTAAGACTTCAGGATGCTATCACCCTGAGGTGTGATAAACAGAATGCCTGCCCCCGAGCCGTGCCTAGTGTATGAACCATCAAAATATAGTTTCCATGGTTGTGCGGTTGTGATCATGAATATCTCTTCATCTGGAAAATTGGAAATGAGAGGATGATCACCTATGAGAGGTGCATCAGCCAACTGATCTGCAATAACCTGACCTTTGATAGCTTTACGGTCTACATACTCGATGTCAAATTCACTTAGAATCATCACCCATTTGGCTAAGCGACCTGTCAATGCTGCTTTGCTGAGTAAATACTTGAGTGGATCAATCTTTGCAATGAGTTGTACTTTGTGTGTTAACAGATAGTGCCTCAGTTTAGTAGCTACTAAGATTATTGCTAAGCAAGCTCGCTCAATAGGTGTGTAATTGAGTTCATAGCCCACTAGTGTGCGAGAGATGTAGTAAACATCACACTCTTTTCCTTCTGCATTATGTTGTGCCAGTAGTACACCCACTGCTGTACTTGTTGCTGAGATATAGAGTAACAACGATCTACTTGGATCTGGTGGCATCAACAATGGTGGATTCATGAGATAGTCTTTAAGCATCTGAAATGCTTGTTGGCATCGGGCATCCCACTGAAAGCGGATGTTCTTGTGTAGCAGATGTGTAAATGGGTGACACTTATCAGCCAATTGTGCAATGAATCTTCGGATGGATTGAAGTCGTCCTTGTAATGTCCTTAGCTGACTGATATTCTTTGGTGGTGGCATGTCCATGATTGCTTTTACCTTTGCTGGGTCGACCTCAATACCTTTGCTTGAGACAATGTATCCTAGAAGCTTCCCGGAGGTCACTCCAAAGACACATTTCTTTGGGTTGAGTTGAACATGGTATTGTTCCAGTCTATCAAAGATTTTATCTAAGATGTGGAGATGCCCTTCTCTGGTGAGTGATTTTGCTAGTAAGTCATCAACATAATCTTCCATCATAGTATGCATCATGTCATGGAAGATGGTGGTCATTGCTCTTTGATAGGTCGCTCCTGCATTCTTTAGACCGAAAGGCATTACATTCCAGCAATATGTGCCCCATGGACATGTGAAGGCTGTCTTATGTTGGTCCTCTGGTGCGATCTTTATTTGATTGTATCCTGAAAAACCATCCATGAGTGAAAGCATGGCATGTCCTGCTGTCAGATCCACTATGATGTCGATATTTGGAAGGGGGAAGTCATCCTTAGGACAGGCCTTATTCAGATCTCTGAAGTCAGTACAAATGCGTATGCCCCCTTTTGGTTTGCCGATAGGCACAATATTGGAGATCCATTCCGCATAATCAATTGGTCTAATGAAACCAACATCTAGGAGTTTCTTGAGTTCTGTTTTGACTAGCACTGCAATCTGAGGATGCATCTTACGAAGCTTCTGCTTGACAGGCTTGGCTCCTTCTGCTACGGTGAGGTGATGCATGACTAAATCAGGATCAAGCCCAGGCATGTCTGCATATGACTATGCAAAGTTGATTTGACGCTGTTGAAAGAACTCTATAAATTTAGGCTGTTCCTCTGGAGTGAGAAGAGATGCCAGATGTATGAGATGAGGATTGTCAGGAGTCCCCACATTGTATTCTTTGGTTTCCTCGATGAGAATTGTTGATCGTTCCTGTTGTGCACTATCAGGGAGAATGTCAAACCCTTCATCCTTAGGTGCCTCAAAGAGGTTTTCACCATTGGATACGCTCTTTCTTTTTACTTTTGTCGGATCAAACAGTGCCACAGTGTGGTTTTCACTGGAAGATCCATGTTTTAATGTTATATTTTTGCAGCTGAAAGGTTTGGCATCCGCCCCAAAGTATGCTGCGCTATTAAGTTCAATGGCGAATCCAGCTTTGTGATCCCCGCTTGGTAGGTTATCCCTTAATTCCAAAAAGTCAATGATAGCCTCATCGTTTTGGAAGAAGTCAAGACATGGGGGATTTGGTTGGTTCCATTCGATGAGTTCAGGGTGGATAATGGGCATTACTTCATCGATTAGGTTAAGTGTGTTAGATGTATCGGTGAGGGTTAAGACGTTATGGTGAAGGTCGTTAATGGTACTCTCCCTGTCAGAATCAGGTGTAGGATGAGACGTAGGGTCTGTGGAAGATGTTTCCAGTTCAGGAACCCAAGTGGTCTTTATCTGTGCTTCTCCATAAACAGGGATATCTTTGCATGGCAGAGGTAGTGATGCATCTTCCTCATCTGAAGTGTTAAGCTGTACAGAATCAAATTCCCACTCATGTGAGTCAGTCTCTGAATCACTTTCCAGCATCCGATTACTATACCATACTGGGATGTCCTTTGAGTTAAATACCGCAGGTGTGATTGGTTGATGTACCTTTGTAATGATCGGTGTTGCAGGAAGGTCGATGGGGATTAAAGGATCTGGTATGGGGAGTATTGGTAATATTGATTCCGTTGCTTCTGCTGGGACTGCTGGTGTTATAGATGCTGCTGCGGGTGCTGATACAGTTATTGCTGCTAATGGTGCGACCGATGAGATGACGAGTTCGTTTGATGGGATGAGTGGCATTGGTGATAGTTGTGTTGGGGTTTTGAGCCTCAGTGGGGCTTTTGGGATGGTGCTTGAGGGTGCTTTGATTATGAAAGGTGCCCGCTTTGCAGTAGGTGGACAAAATGGTTTGCTGGGTTTTCCTTTGAACTTGAGTTTAGGAAAGATCTCTTTTTCAAAGCCGAGGCCTGTATTACCTTTGGGCTTGAATTCCGGCAGCAGGGGTTCATGTCGTCCTTGTTTGCAATATCCCAAAGCACTTTGACCATCATACCCCATTCTTTGCATAATGAGGAGACCTTTGCCATACTGTTCTATAGGAAGTGTAACTCGTGGTTTATCAGTGGTGATGGGATCTTTATAGATCCATTCCGCCAGGTCCTCATCTTGTGTTTCTTCCTCTTGACTCTTTCCAAGAACGAAAGGTGTCAAAGCACATGCTGGTATGTTTAGTGGTTGCTGGAGTACCTGCTGTGGTTTACCATGAGTTCTAGGAGAAGTGGGCATTTGTCTCACACAAAAGAGTTGACTCAAGTTGTATTCCCCAGGACCTTCCTCTGCTATCTTCATCTTAAGCTTTTCTTGCTTGGGTATAATGGTGTTTGAACGGGCAAGAGAGGCGGGACTTATATATGATGTGGAGGAAATGGCTTCTCTATTATTAGGAACGGTAATCTCTGGTTGATGGTTGATATTATGGTAATATGCAACGGGATTTGCGTCACCCAGAATTGTGATCTCTACACCGTTATGTGGGAACTTGATACATTGATGGTAGGTAGATGGAACAGCTTGCATGGCATGTATCCAAGGTCTTCCTAACAATAGATTGTATGGCAGAGGAAGGTCCAGAATCTGACAAATGATGTGCTTTACCACGGGGCCCACTTGGATTGGTAGTACCACAGCTCCTTTGGATGAACGCTCTGCATCGTCATAGGCTTTGATTGTGATCTTTTTACGAGGATCCACTGATTCTACCGCATAGCCCAATGTTGTGACCAATTGTAGTGTACAAATGTTTAGGCCTGCTCCATTATCGATCAAGACTTGCTTGATCCTATGCTGGTTAATAAATCCTTCGATGTGGAGTGAGGCATTATGAGGTTGCTGGAAGGAAGAGTTGTCATTTTCGGAAAAAGTGAGACAAGGTGATGACTTTAGACTTCCAACCATGGCTTGAAATTGGTCTGTATTCAGATTTGCAGGGATTGACGCCTCTTGGAGTGCTTGATCCAAGATAGTTTTATGAGATGGCGATAGACGCAAAAGCTCTAAAATGGATATAAGCGCAGGGGTTTTGTCTAATTGTTCCACAAGATTGTACTGCTTTGGGATGGAGGTGGTGCCTTGTGGAGCTGCCTTTATGGTAACTTTGCCGCGACGCGTAACAACATTGCAATTTGAGTTGGGATTTTTGAAGGTTATAGTTGCAACTTGTTCATTGGCATCATACAGATGATTTACAGTGTAATTATATGCAGCCTGTGTATAATCAGTGGTATCAGTGCCTCGCCTGGAAGTGGAAGGATCCCTTTGATCTTGTGATGGAAGTGGATTTTTGAACATCAAATGATCATTATTGGTTGTTTTAGGGTTATGTCCTTCAATTTCAATTTCTCCTTGATCAATAAGATCCTGAATGAAATCTTTCAATCGGTGACAATTACTTGTCTTGTGCCCTCTTCCTTGATGGAATTCACAGTGTTAAGTATCTCTCCACCATGCTGGTTTGACTTGAGGCTCATAGTTTGATAGCTTAGGCAGAGTGACCAAATTTTGAGAAATGAGTTGTCGCAATACTGTTTCAATGGGTTCCCCTAAGGGAGTGTATGTGCGTTTTTGTTTTTGCTGACGAGGTCTTGGTTCATCGTGAGATGTGATGCGACCTTGATTTGTAGGGCCATTTGTGTTGTTCTGAGGTGGAGGATTCTATCCTGCAAACCGAACCACATGTTGTGCATTTTGGACAGTCCTGGCATCCACAACCCTGTCATTGACAATATTCTTGTTTTTATTCCAGAAGTTTGGTTTATCGCTATTGAAGCGTGGACGAGGACAATCTTTTGGTTCATTAAAGATTTTGATGAGTCCTTTCTTGATGAGTGCCCATTCACATTTTAAACCCTTGGTGATCATATCATTAAATGAGTCTGTGTCTTTAACATCTAGGTGAAATTCCATTTCTTCGTTTAAGTTGGAAATGAATATTTCCACTAGTTCTCGTTCAGGTAACTGAAGAGAACGTCTGCTAGACATTTGGCGCCATCGTTGCAGGAATACTGAGAATAGTTCACCTGGTTTTTGTTTGGTGTTGCACAGATCAGCCATGGTGACATCGCGTTCAATGTTATGAGAGTAATGAGCTAGGAACTTCTGGATGAGTTCCTCAAATGTTCTAATGCCACCTGGTAGTCGGGAAAACCATGATGTGGTTGTTCCTCCCAAGCTTTGGGGAAAAAGGTGCATTAGGTAGGTGTCTTCATATGCCACTTCAAGACAAGCAGAATGAAATTCTCTGACATGATCCCGAGGATCTCCCTTTCCTCTATATTTTTCGAATTTGGGTGTTTCGAATCCTCGTGGAAAGGGTGGCATGTAAAGATTCTTGTCAAAAGGATAGGGACAGATGTCATTGAGGGAGAATTGGTTAATCTTGACACCACTATGAAGCTGTTGGGCGAGACTCTCGACTTGTTGCCGCAACATCTCCATTTCATTTGGAGGAGGAGGTGGTGGGTTACCTTGAGGAATGTTATATCTGATGGGATCTCTACCTCTTTCCTCTTCATGGTGACTTTGTCTTTCTGATGCTTGTCTTAATTGGGCAAGATCAAAGTCAGAGGGGAGTTTGGCTCCTTCTTGAGCGAGTCTTAAGAAGTGAGCATCCGCATTGCTCTTGAGTATTTCGTCAAACAATCTGTTAAAGAGAGGGTTATGTTGAGCCCTTTCTATTGTTGCAGGAGTGGGAGTACTTGGGTTTTCATCATCTGCATTTCCTCCAAGTGCTTCTTGAAATTCATTGAGATTTTCCTCTTCTTCTTCTTCTCTTTCTATTTCTCGTTGCCTTGACTGTGATCAGGTTTGAGCCATTTTGCTTGCAAGCTGTTGTTGAAGTTGTGAGAAAATAATGATGAGTTTTTGATGAAATGAAAGGTTGATGGTTGGTGAATTGTGTTGCACGTGGATCTCTAGCACTTTGAAGGTAGATGTAACTGAAATTCCTTCTTTGAATTGCTTGCTTGTTTGATAAGTTTTGATGTGATAAGGTGTAGAGAAATCTGAGATGTGTTACAGGTTTAACTACCTAGTAATGAGAGGATTCACTCATGAACTAGTTTTAACCTGCGTAGATGTGTCTCTTAGGATGAGCTTATCCTAGATGTAGAAACAATCTAAAAAGTGATGTGATGTGTTTGATTTCAAGCAATATCTAAAAGAGAACTTGGGACAAGAACCTCTTAATGTTTTGAGAGTTGGGACAGATTGATGATGAAGTGATGATGTATGAGTGAGATGATGGATGAAAATGTTTTCAACTTCAATAAAAACTTTGTGTTACAAATGGGACAAACTCTATCTCTTCCCTTTCGGGTGTTGGTGGTATTTCTCGAGCTGTGTTGTAGGTGATGCAGATGTTTGGGAAGAAGTTGGGATTAATCTTTCCTCCTTGATTTTTGTGATAACTCAGAGCTCTATATTGCATAAAAGCTCTGCGGTTCAATGATTCGGAATCAAATTCGTTTGTTTTGCCTTGAAGGTATAGACGCATGCGATGTAAAAAGACTCTATGGGAGACAAAGATTTGTCAATTGGTATAGAAGAATTTCCTCTTTTTGATTAAAGCCTTTGAGCTTAATGGTCTTCTTTTCAATTTGATATTCTGATGACACTTCTTCTTTCGCAAGATGTGAAGAATGGTCATAAAGTTTTTGACTCTTTGTTTGCACTTTGTTTTTGATGTGTTTGGTTGTTTTGACAGATGTTTGTTTGGATGAATACTTTGTTTTTGGGATTGATTTTCTGATTTTTCTTTGACAAGAAAACAAAGCAAGCACACAAACACAAGAATGTTGCCCCAAAGGCACAAATGAGTCTGGGTCTAGATTAACCCAATCCTTGGACTTGTATATGACCCTTCCTTTAGATGTATTTTAAGGTGTATTTCCAAAGCCTGAAGTCAGCTCAATTTGTACTTGGTCTTTAAAACGAACACACTTCAAACACTTTTTATCCCTAGGGTCAAATGGCCAGTTGTGATAAATTTAGCCCACATCTTGATATTTCTTCGACTTTGGTACTACATACCTTATGAATCCCGCCTTGGCAGGTAAGGATGTGATATACTAAGTCTTGCACGAGCATAACAAATAGATGATCCCTATGATGGGGGAGTCACCACTTTTATCAAGCCACAAGTGACTTTTCAAAAAGCTATGTTTCTACTCAAAGAAATATGTATGGTGAGTATCTTGGGAGCAAAACCATCTATGCTCTTGCACTAAATTATATCGCAAATATCCTCAATCAATAGAACAGGTGGGCTACTACTAAAAGGTGTTTAGTCATGTTCGATGTTTTTGGACATAAGATCATTCTGCAGTGACTCACTTAAGAGCCTTGTAACTGGTGGTTGGGCCCATTTGTCCTTTCGGCCAGTTACACTGTAGGAACAGCTATACCCAAGGCTACAGCTTTCGCTCTCACCTGATTTCTATAGCGGTTCGAAGGATTTACCGCTCGAGGTCGTTCCCAAGAGTGATGTGTCTCTTGGCAGGCCTCTCTTAAAAAGATAAAATTTTGAGTGTTACGAACACTTTTCTCTTGCACCTAGGACCACGAAAGCCAAGGGAGAGGATAGTGTGTGTTAGAAGTAGGACCACTCGACCAACTCTTTGCACAAGTGTGCCAAGCACGAAAAACACTTGTTCTTTTTAATTTATCATTGCAATGTGATCTAACTATTTGGAGATGTTGCTCCAACAATCATGGTGTTCTTTTTAATTTTCAAAGGCAATTGTTTGAGTAAACTAGAATTTGAAAATCTTAGTCAACTTAATGAAAAACACGTTTGCATGAAGTAAAATTGCTTTAAAAATGAGACAAGTTGATTGTGAATTTTATTTGCACCAAAAATAGAAGTGTGGATTGTGAGTTTTATCTTGATGCAAGAAATAAAATTTGCCTTGTTGATTTTAAGCACCAAAACGAAGTTTGTTTCCTAACTTGCAAAAAAATAAAGTTGTTTTTGTATAAGTTTGTGGTTCCTTTTACCTTTGAACAATGAAATTCTTTTTAAGAGCCCCAAACAAATGTGTGATTCTTTTTTTAAAAGCCCAAATTTGAAATGTGAAGTTAATTTTAAACTAAAATAAAAAGTAAATTCATTTTTAAAACCAACTTCAAAAACAAGTTAATAAAAAATATAAATCTACTTTTTAATCTAATTTAAATCTGCACAAAAGAGAAAAATAGTTAGTAAAATCCACCTATTTGGTGGGCTTTTACAAGCCTAATTTTTTTTTTTTTTTTGGTACAACGTTTTGTTACAATAGCGCTAGTCTGCGTTTGAACAGAGGCACTATTTAACACAAACGCACTAAAAGAAAGGGAAAGACAGAGAAGGCAAAAGCACTGAAACAAGGTGAATAGCGCCAAAATAATGTAAAACGCATCAAAACAGTGTCAAAAACGCAACCTATGTGACATTTTCAACATTCAAACATGTTATTGGTTAAAAAAAAAAAAAAAAGTTGATCTTTTTGGTGTTTGGATTCACGTCGGGTTCACCAAATGATGCTCTGCAAAAAGGATTAGAAAATCTGTTTGATGACAACACACACAAGAGCACAAGAAACAAACGTTAGTGTTAGCAACAAAAGATTATCCTAAATAGGCATATCAAGAGAGATATTAAGCATGAAATAGAAAGCATATAAACATAGAATAAAATAGCTAATCAAGATGCTCATAGTTGCTCCTCCCTTGTTCCTCTCCTCTCCAAGTCCCAAATGAGTGTAGCTCTCAGCTTTTAGCACTAGCCATGGATGTCATATGGAGATTCAAGATAGTTGAATATGATAAGCAAATGCTATGCAAGTGTAGATAGTGATGCTATGAGAAAGCTCTATGCTAATACCAGTATAACAACAATACTCTAATGCTTCTCTCTTGCTTGAGGAGAAGGGCTTCTATTTATAGAAGAAATGGGGAAATGAAGGGTTAAGATTGAGTAATCTTAACAAGGGTTAGGATTGAAAGATATTCAATCCATGTGAGAATTTCAACCCAATCCCATGTTGACAAGTGTTACCATGAGGAGGCTTGAGAGGAGAGATAAGGAGCATTAAATGCTTGAGGGGACATGATGGTTACCCTAGTCAAAGAAATAAATGCTTTGAAGAGACACATAGGTTACATGAGGGTTAAGTTAGGGGTCAAAGTCCTTAACCATGGGTGCAAGTGGAATTAACCATTAATGGTCATGTAAGAGCCATAAGTGGTTTGGAAGACTTTAGAGGTTAATTTGTTAAACACACAAAGCATTAATTGATTTTCAAAGACTTTGGAGTCTTTGAGAAGTGACTCCAATTTGCTTAGGAATATGACAATATTTAGGGGATGGATTAGGTTAATTAGGAAAGGTTTAGAAGAATCTAGAAGGGGTTTAGGCATGCAAGTGGATTTTGTAGGAAAATGCAAGTGGGAGAAATTTTGGTATTTTCAATTAAAATAAAATCATTTATTTCAATTAAATGGTGTAATTTGCATTTGGATAAATATTCAAATAAATATTAATTTATTTAAATGAGAAAAAGGAAGATAAAGCATTAAAATGCTCGAAGACTTCGAGAGAAACCATCAAAGGCTTGAAGACTTTAAGGAAAACCATTAAAGTCTTAAGAAGACTTTAAGGGAAGCCATTAAGTTTGAAGACTTTAAAGCCATCAAGTTTGAAGACTTTAAGGGAAACTATTAAAGGCTTAAGAAGACTATAGAAGGAAGCCATCAAGTTTGAAGACTTTAAGGGAAACCATTAAAGGTTTCAAGTGGGTAAGGATAAATAGGATTTTAAATAAATAATTTATTTAAAATAATTGTGCAACTTGCTTTTGTAGGAAAATACAAGTGGGTGGAGGATAAAGGTGATTTAAATAAATTATTTATTTAAAATAATTGTGCAACTTGCATTTGTAGGAAAATACAAGTGGGTGGAGGATAAAGGTGATTTAAATAAATGTTAATTTATTTAAAATAATTGTACAACTTGCATTTGTAGGAAAATACAAGTGGGTGGAGGATAAAGGTGATTTAAATAAATGTTAATTTATTTAAATGTGAGAGGTGGGATTTTGGGGGATTTAAATAAATATTAATTTATTTAAATGTGAGAGAATATTTAATTAAATAAATATGATTTATTTATTTAATTAATGGTCTGAATTTGGTTAAGTGAATTAAATCAAATAAATTGAATAATTTATTTAATTAATAGGAGAAGAGGGTTAAGATGAATTAATTAAATATTAATTTAATTAATTATTAATTGATGGTTAAATAATCAAATAAATACTAAGTATTCATTTAATTAAGTGGACAGATTTATGTGACTACACAAAGCTTTTTCCAAATTACAATACTATTAAGACCTACAATGGCTAAAACTACAATCACAAAATCTAGAAATTTAGCTATGAAATTGTTAAGGGACAAATTTAGCATACAATATTTGAAAAAGAAGATAACAAATCATATCAAAACCAATATGTATGTAATGTTCATATCTTTATTTTTCCAATGATATCTTGTTTGTTGAAATTTGACACCTAAGGAAAAGATATGACTTTTTGAAAAATTCATTTATTTGTAGGAGCAATTTGTTTTAGTAGCAATAAGTTCACTTCTGATTTGTTTTGAAAACATTATTCATTGCATGCAGATAATAATTGAAACCTGGAAATATTATTGAGCAACAAACCAAACCCAATTTTTTATTTTAATCTAACAAACAAAAGAGAAAAAATAAATTAAATTTAACTTTCAGCCGACTGAAAAAATGGTCAAGTGACACTTTTTAGACAACAAATTTTGCCAGATTTGACCAATATTTGGAAAATCTAACAACTAACTAGATGATTTTTTTGGGCTAAGAAGAAAACCCATAATTTTTTTTTTAATTTGACTTGTAGAAGATAGAAATTTGATACAAAAATGAAAAAAACCTCTAATCTTTCTCTAATTTTTTTGTTATGATTTTGGTGAAATGAAAGCTAAATTTGATTTTCTTAAGCCTTCTGGACGCTATGAAACAATTGAAAAAGCCACCAATATTACTAGATTGTTGTTAGATTTTGTCAAATATTTGCTCAAAAAAACCCCTCGAGATAAAAATTTTCCCTCAAACTTTTCAAGATTCTCAAGTTCATATGGAAATGCAAAATAAGAGCGTACTCATTTTTTAGGAAACCTGTAGAAAACTTATTAGCTCCCCTGAATTTCTCAAACAAGGAAACTAAAATCTATTCTTACACTAGAATAACTCTGATACCATGTCATAATATAAAAAGATGAATAACCTAGAATAACTAGTGGAAATAAATGAAAATAAAACTATTAATGTAAATGATACAAGATCAAAATAACAACACAAAGTTAATCTCTAAGAGAGAAATGCAAATGTTGTAAAAGAAATTTTTTATTAGGAGAATGCAAGAGCAAAAAGCTTTAAAATGCAATTACAATGCAATAGAATGGAATACAATGACTAGCTAGGAGTACGTATATATATGAAATGAGAGAGGGGGGAGGTGGCAAATACGATCAATGGAAAGAGACTACCACAATAGCTTAAAAAAGGTTATTATATTTCACATGGAAGATGCCAACACCTTGCACCCACTCACACTAATACTCAATTAATCCTAGGCAATCTTAATTAAAAGTGTAGAAAAACGTAGAAATAGGAAAATAAATAACCAGTTAGGAAATAAAAACCTACATTAACAAACATATGATTTTGATAGATATAGCTAATAAGCAATGCAATTTCACATGTGAAATAGAAAACTAGTTAGATTTTGTAAATTCCATTATGAGAAATCAAATCCGAAAACACCTAATCAGAAATATACAAAATGTTACAAGTGTTAGGTTCACCAACAATGTAAAAGGTTTGGTGAACTAGACCTCTAAATGTATGTAATGAATGATATATTTCGGAAAAGATTGCATATATTTTATTAAATGCATACAAGTTAGATTTGAAAGTGAAAATCAAAACTTAATGCAAGCATAGGACATGTCGGATTAACCAAAAATGTAAAGGTGGAAAATGAGTGTTCACTACTTTAGGCATGCAAACTAGGAAATCAAGCCCATTTCAGAACAATAGATTTAGGTAAATGAAATTTATTTGGTTCAACCTCAAAATCTATTGGGAATGGGGCTAAATACAATTTGGTATTCAATTATTTGATTGATTTGAAAATAATTTAGGAATGTTATGATTTGAATACAAGAACTAGGGTTCGTAATGTAAAATTGACAATTTTATGAGCATGCATAGACATTTTGAAAATAGATATGCCGACATGAAGTACAAATTTGAAAATGGGAAGTAGAGAGGAACTTGTGGTTGAAATATGGACTCGGAAATGCAGGTCAACAATGTTAGGTGACCTTGACCCAAAATTATTGGAGGCAAACAATAGAAACAATTTTGGGATTAGGATGTCACATTGAGTATCTCCTTGAAATTTCATTGAAAAAGCATCTGCCACAAATGTTATGCAACCTTGACCTAGTCTTATTGGTTCTTCAAAATCTAGTTTTGTGTGTCTGAGTCATCTCTTTGCGAATCTATATTTATTATGTTCAAAATTTGTTACTTGTGCACACAAGATAAAAACGATGTGTGGCTCGTATGAGTTTGCCTAGGTCAAACCCTGGGTTTGGAATTAACCCTTAATAAAATAAATTAAAACACTAAAGATGTTAGATGTACAATATTATACCTCAAGCTTGGTGATGTTGATAATGGTGATGATGCAATGCTCTTTAAATATGACCCACAAGTGTTGATACAATAACATAACACGACAAGACATAAAAATGATCAATCATGAAACCATGCTCACATGAAGATTTCTACAACTTGCTGCTCCATAATGCTCATATATGAAGGAATTCACCAATAATAATTTCTCTAGGGAGTGATTTTAATAATGCTCAATGTTATGGAAATATTGAAAATGAATGAGGAAAGGTGCTCTTATGTAGAGTTCCCAAGGTATTTCATAAATTAGGTTGAGCCGTTGCAGTCATATTAAAATATCAAGATCGATCAACTGGCGAGAATTTGGGAATCAACATATTTAAAAATGGACCTAATTTGGGAAGATGAGGATGCCTAGCACCCTTTTCCACCCACAAATGGGTAAAACAAAGGTGGCTAAGGTGCAATCAGGTTTAGGCTAGATACTTAGATCACCATGTGATCATATGATGACAATTTTAAATTGCGAAGGCCAAAAATAGGCTTAGAAAAGAGCTAGGAGGAAACACACTAAGGCAAGGGCACAAAAATGAGTGTAAAATTGTAAGGGGTATCAATTTACAACACTACATGACACTTTCAAAGTCCATCCAAGTTTTAAAATTTTCCCAATTTATGCCTTGCTGACATGTAGTTCTTGTGAGATTTTGCCACATAATAAAAAAATTTGCCTTTGTGCTTTCTCTAGAGAGTTGTAGCCTTGACACACAACATCATGATGCAACACCTAGACACTTTATCCTTGGTCACATTAAAGTGACTATAGAGTAGACATGTGGCTCCTGTGGAGAAACTATACTTTAAAAGTGAAAACCACTTAGTCTTTTTCATTAGTGGCATGCAGAGCCACCACATGGTACTTTTGCACAACTTGTTGGGAGTCACTACTCTTGGACAGGGACAACATGCATTGTGGCAACACTTGGAGCACTTTGAGTGGTTTATCAAGTCAAATATAAAAGGTTTGTGAACCTAGTGAAATGAAGTTGGGAAAGGGAGGGAAAGCTACCACTCACTCAAAATGATTAAAAACAATACAAAACCTCATTGAAATTTTTATTTCAAAACACCTTTCCAAAAACCTTTCGTAGATAATATCTATAGCTTCTGGTGACTCCTTAGGGACCTTTGCCTATAGAGGCGAGAATTCAAAAACTTTGGTTCATTGCCAAAACTAGAACACAAAATGAACACCATGTAGGATCACAACTTTGAGAGTGCTGATTACAAGGGTGCCTAGTTTTCCTCTGATGGTTGCGCCTTCTACTATAAATCCTCAAACACTTGATCCAAGTCAATTATCTCTTTTAAAGAGAAACTACTCAACATTGATAATAGAGATTTCTTGCGAAATTTGAGCTATTTCACGAGATGCAAAATTCCTTCTACCTTCATGGCACTTGGAGATGAGATGAGGGACTAAAAGGTAGATTGGTCCTACTACTTGTTCTCCAATGGTTTCCTTATTTCATCTTTTGTCAAAACCCATCCATCAAGGAGAAAACGGGAAAGGAGTCCCAATTAGACTACTTGCCTGACATGCCCTCTCATCTATTTTATTGTTAATTCTAGGGAATGGATACACTCCTTTCCTTTAAAGGCTACCTAATTAGATTTGATATATTCATTTTCTTTATTGGCAACTTGGCTTCTATTGCTGATTCCTACCACTGCCAAAGTATGATTTGTTGCAATGTATAATTTCTTGATCAACAAATCAGACTTTGCAACCTTCAAAGTAATGGATGACAAAATTTGCTCCACATTAATGCCAACATTTGAAGTCAATTTTTGGGCATCCACTGTGAATTTGAGTGCAATTCGAAAAGTAGTAGTTACATCTTTTATTTTTTTCTAGTATGAAACATACAACTAATGAAGCAAGGAAAGAATGTTTGCCTATCACACCAAGATGGATAACACACTATTCTATTTATGGATTTGTTGATCTTTATCTCTACATTTTACTTGCAATTTCCTTAATTTATTTATAGAATTTATGATTTCCTACCTTGCTTGCATTGATTCCCGCTCTTTTCCTTGAACAATGGACTTAGCAACCTCTTTTGCCTTCTTCACAATATCTAGTTGAGCTTGTGTTTCCACTAACTCCTTTTGAAATTTAGCTTCCTTATCTTGCATCTCCTATTGGATCTACACTTGCATACCCAAAGAATCCCAGAGCTCAAACTGCACTCATGTTATTTTTTTGCATTTTGTATTGTTATTGTGTTTTGGCCAATTCTTTCTCTTTCTCCTCCATACCTTGAGATTAAGCATTATTTAACTCCTTTTGCAACTTGATCTTCAAGCTCTATATATCTTGTTGTAGTTGTTGTTGTATGCTCATTCCATCTAAAATTCTCTTTTACATATATTTGTGCCAACTTTTGTTCCATGGCTTGTAAATTAAGCTCAACATTCTCCTTCTCCTTCTTGCTCACATCCATTAAATCTTGTGCATCTTGCAAATATTATTGCAACTTGGCCCCTTCTTCTTGCTTAGATTGAAGAGTTGTTGTTAGATCCTTGTCCTGTAGTTCTTTATTTAAGTCGGCAATCTCCAGATTTTTACCCTTGATCTCAACATTTGGCTTGTCAACCATAGCCTTCATGCTCTTTAGCTCTTGTTCTCTTTTATTTGCCTCTTAGCTAACTTTTAAAAAGTTGTTTGTGACAACTTTTTGAGTTTCCTCCATTAATTCTACCTTATCCTAAGGGCGAGCTTGGCTAAGGTTAAGAATAACAGTGTGGACTGTATAGTCTTTAGGTTGCATTTGTCCTTCAAGATTGACAACATTGGGAGTCACTGTTGCAACCATTGATCTCTAGTGAGTCTCATCATAAATGAACTCTATCATGGGAGAGACCGAGTTTTGAACCTTTTTCCTCTTCTTTTTTGCATCCTTTCCTTTTGAGCCTCCTTGGTTACATTCTTTTGCTCTTGGTATTCTATGGAGGACTGAATGTACTGCTCAACAAAAGGGATGCCGATAGGAAGGCCAAAAGGGGTAGAGTCTATGAAAATCTCTATTTGTGCTCTTGTTGAGGCAATTAACAAAAATCTTAATGTGGAAGGGGATAAAGGTGGAATGCTCTATAAAGCTTGCATTGGGCACAAGGTTATTAGAGAGACCAATGGGGTAGATGAGAATAATGACATTATGGAAGGTGGTGGCAACGGGATCTACGCGGTGGATGAAGTGAGTGTGCACGAGTTACTTATTTCTCATGGGTCCTTCCTTTGTTTTATTAGGCCCCTTTTTTATGCTCATATCATTTCTTCTATACCGCCATGCGTCAAATGGGCAGGGTTTTGATGAGACGTTTTCTTCTTGTATTTATCAGGCCCCATTTTGCTGCCACATGTTTTTTTGTCGATGTTTTGGTTTCATTTTTAGAGTGGGCCTGCTCATTATAAATTGGCGTTGCCACGCATCAAGCTTGCGAGCGTTCTTTCATAAAAATAAAAGAAAGAGTCAAAAGCCCTGCCTAAGTGCCACATGTTAGGCTTACGAATCTTTTTTGAAAGATGAAAGGAACGAGGAGTAGCATACACCGTTTGGTGGCCACATGGCTTTGAGAACATTTTGAAGAAAGGCGCTAAAGAATGTAAGAAATGGGAGATGGCCACCAACGATAGAGATTAATTTTGAAGATATAAATCGGTTAAGAAGTCGTTCGATGGTTGAAGTGGTTATAAAGCCATCATGACATGTCACAAAAAAAAGGCAAGACAAAAAGTGGCACTAGTCACGTGATCAGGAAGGAAGGTAGTTACCTAGAGATCTATGTCCACATTAAGGAGGCTTTAAATTAGGATTTTGCGGTGATTTGATGGGGCTCACTACTTAGAGTAGATTTTGATGTTATTCAAACTTTAGCAATTTAATTTTGTGTTTTGATATTTCGGACCGTGCCAACTTTTGACCTCTTCGTATAACTCTTTATGTTTTATAATACACTTTATGTCCCTTGAAAGGAAGACTGATATTTCTGTATCTATTTAAGTTTTTATAATTCTAAGCATAACTTGAATTGATTGAATCATGTTTTAGACTCTTATATTTCAATTTTTCGGTTATGCTGAGAATATATCATATTGGTCGTGAATCTAGAATGAATTTTATGATAATAAATGATAGTTTGGCCTTTGAATTATGCATTTGATGTATAGTTTATTGTGCTTTTGAAGTTGAGTGTTGAATTCTGGTGCATTGTCTAGACTAGTTAGAATTTTAGTTTTCTCTTCACTTTTCCCTTTCATATAATGAAGAACCAACTTCTAAAATCTCAGATCTCATTAATTAAGGTACAATAGGTACCCTATTTAATGAACTTCCCATAAGGCTATTGTCTTGGAAGCAATTTGAAGCATCAATCCACAGTTCTTTTTTTTGGCGTGCCCGGTGGGATCAATTTTTTTTTATATAAAGTGGGTGTATGACCATAGGCTTGTTACTAGAAGCCAAACTGCAGTGAATCGTAGTTTATTTGTACTACCTCTGGTAGCAGTCTAACCTAGAATCTCAAGGGGGGCGTGCAAATCCCAGTTCAAGCCCCTGTGCAAATGGTCGTTCCTCCTCGAAATTTTGTTACCTGAAATAATGTGTGTCCTCTTATTCCACCCGCGTCTCCTAATCAATGGGATCTCATTCTAGCTCTAGCTCTCAAAGCCTTACCAAAATTCACCAGAGAATATTCCAAGACCGTCGCGGAACACTTGTAGGATGTGGTTGAGGTTTGCACTGTGCACAATGTCACCCAACAAAATGTGGTGTTAAGATTGCTTGTGGCTTCCTTTAAAGGGAAAGGTCAAGATTGGTATCGATCCTTGCAACCTAATTCAATTGCTGATTGAGACAAGCTTGTGGATTCCTTCTTTGAACGATTTATAGAAAAGGGTGATAGATCTTCCTTACTGCAACAACTGATAACCATAAAACGGCTCCTCAGGGAGGCTGTTACTGATTTCAATAATAGGTTTCACAAAAAATGGCAAAGGATTCCTGTCACCGCCCATCCTCCTATGGATATGGCATTTTCCTTTTATCTCAAGGCCTTTAACTTTGATATATCCATCATGATTTAATCCCTTGGTAGGAACACTCTCCTAGATGCATACGAACTTGCAATCCAGACATAAAATAACCCGACTGATGCTAGGAAGCTTCCTTTGAGACTTCCCATGCCATTCTTCCCTAAATCATCAAGGCAAGTCCCAAAGCAAGTCCCTCCAAGCACATCAACTCAGTTGCAATTCATGTATGTCTATCCTAATTCCCAATAAAGTAATGTTGCTGCAACATCTTCTTTGGCGATCAAGGTAAATGATATAAAAAATCTACTACAAACCTTGTCAAATTAAATAATTAATATAAAGAGGCAACAAGCAGCTCTTGCAAGACCCTCGTTTTAGAGTTATCAATTCTGAAGGCCTCCATATCAACAGAATCAGTACCAAGGGGTACTAAAGCTACTCAATCATAGCCAAATAACCAGATTGTTCCAGTTTGGACTCCTCTACAAGTTATACCGACAAGTCAAAGCAAGGAGTTGGTCATAGGACATAATAACTTGGTAGATGATACCAATTCTTGGTGCTTCCCTTGTAATGAATCTCACATGCCAAGGAATTTCCCACAGGGAAACTTGCAACAAAAGGTGGTAGAGAAATGAAGCCAAGGAATTAATCTTGATGCTGGGGTCTATGCATCCCCAGAGATGGATAGTGTCGTGCTCACTGTACAGATGCAGGGCAAGTCTTTAGAGCAAGAGTCCGAAATCGCCCTGGACCACTCACTTTTCTCATGGATGGAAGGTGAGGAAGTAGTGTTTGCTAATGATGATGGCATTTCCACCTTAAAGACTCTTGTGGTGCAATTCGAATACAACCTTTGCTCGAAACACAGATTCACAAGCAAGCCGATCGTGTAGCAGCCTAAGATAGGTCCAAACAAAGTTCAAGAGCAGCCTGCCACAGTTCCTCCTTATCAAAGACTTAAGGGACCAAAGGTGTTTATTCCTATGACCCTTAATATCGTGGAGAAACTAAAAAGGGCTCCCACGAGTGTATCCTTATGGGATATTTCGCTATTCTAGAATATAAACCTTTGTTACGAGAAGCACTAGGTGAAATGAAGAAGAGTTTGTCTAAACCTATGACCAAGTCAACATTTGCAAAAGACAAAGGGTCTGATTCCATGAATCAAGAATGTTCAGCTACAATGCTCACAAACCAAGGAGAAGCATCTACAGATGAAAAGTTAGATAAGACGAAGCCAACTCCTTTCTTTTTAACTCTGATTGTTGAAGATAAATTGCTCCATAATTCTATGATTGATTATGTGGCTAGCATCACGATGATGCCAAAGCAAATAGAAGAAGTCTTGAAACTAGATTATGAACCTTTAGATGGGGGTGTTATGCAGTTAGACGATAATAAATTCCAAGCTATGGGCATAATTAGGAAACTTTCGCTTACCTTGTATGCTTACCCTAGTATTATAGTTCCCCAGGAAGTTGTAATAATTGATATTCCTCCCATATTTGGACTCTTCTCATCAAGAGATTTCATAGCCAAGATAAGCGAATACCTTTCTCTAGACTAGTCACATCTCATTTTCAGTACTAAGCATAGATCCAAGTTAAATATTGTGTCTGAACCTTTGCATTCTGAGCACGTAGTTGACGAAGCTTTGATGAACTTTGAAGCGACCCACACTTCCATTACTAATGATGTAATGTGTTGTGTAGAATTATTGGAAGATAAAGAAGTAACTGGAGAATGGACACCTGAACTTGAACTTTTCTTGAATGAGTTCATTGACTTAGATCCTTTTGGCAATTATCATGCCACTAGCATTGGGACCTATGTGATCTTTGACAAGGATCAATTTATCCTTAAGGTCTCCAATGATCCGTGAGATGAAAAGAAAGAAGAAGAGGACTTGGATTCTAAGCTCTGGACCTTGTATTTTGATGGAGTGAGATGTAAAGTAGGATCCAGAGCCATTATTTGCCTAACCTCTCCATTCGGAGAGCAAATCTTGAGATATTTCCATTTTCAATTTCCCTACCCCAATAATGAAGTGGAGTATGGAGGATTAATGCACATACTAAGCCTCGCTAAGCGTATGGGTGTCAAATAGTTGAGAGTCCTCGGGGATTCTGAGCTTGTGGTGAAACAAGTCCAAGGTCAATCCGCAACAAAGCACGTCTGAATGCGCTCATACTAGCATATAGTATGGGATCTTATAGAGAGCTTTTAAGCTTTCAACAATGAATGCATCAGAAACTGAAGGTACTTTCAAAAATGAGGAAGAAGATGAGAAAGTGAAGGTCGACTTGTTTGATCATCTCTTGTTTTATAATGTGATATTCTTTCACAATGGCTTAAGGAAGCATATAGAGTGGGATGGCATGGTGATTATGGCATGGTAGTTGTAGCAAGGGGTATTCATAGAGCATATCATCAGTGGGGAGGTGGAAAGCTTAGGGACTTTAGAACGAGAATATAGTAAGTAGAGAGGGTGGACCCACCAATCGATGGCAGAATGAAATCACAATGATGTGAACATCATCATCAATGTTTGTTACAGGATGGGAAAATGAATCTCTTGTTTATTTTTCTAACATTGATGTGAATACAGAGGAGAAAGAGTTTGCAACCAAAAATTATCTTTTAGAAGACATGGATAAAGTTGAACAAATTATTGTAGTGGATAATGAATACATTGTTGTAGCAGTAACAAAGAAATAGGTGATGCATGAATTTTATTATTTTACAAGAAAAAGAGAAAATTTATTCATATAATTTTCTATAATTTCATAGTGCATATTGGTGGGAGTTGGATTATGTGAAAAGAGAGAGAAAGAGACGAAGAATGAATGATAGTAGAGACATCAAATTGCAATGAAAATTGGGGAAGAATATTAAGGCACACAAGGTAGAGAGATGGATCCAAGACAAACATAGAATCTAGAGATGTTTATGAGTTCCCCTCACGAGACATTTGAATCTACCTTGGGTGTTTGATGCAAGAGCATCCATGTTCAAATGGGGTATCCTCATCAACCAGAAATATGTTAAATTTAAATTTTCTAAGGTTTTTGTAGAATAATGTTGTAGGATGAATAATAAAAGGCCAAATTTATTAAATATTTATGGCCATAGTTTAGGAGGCATGTTTAGTTGGTAATTCAAATTTGAATGTGGCATATTCTTCTTGAAACTTGGAATATTCTTGTTTGGGTGTGATCTTTTGGGAGTTAACATTTTGATCACTCATACTTTCCCTTCTAAATGATAGCAATTAAAAATGGATTCCAAGAATGAGTTATTGGTTAGTTTCTAATTTGGTGGTCTTGTTGAGTAGAGAAGGTGGTCTAGTTGACTAATATTATTGGTAGGTTTAGAGATGGAGATGGAAAAGCATCTATTGACATTTAATGCAATTTCTAATTGGAAAAGAGGCTTCCCTCTTTCTTTTGGTGTGTTCTTTAGCTTGGGGTTACCAAAACCATAGTTGGAGGTAACTCATGTGGAGTTTTAGCAATTTCAACTCCAATTCCTTCATATCTAGGCCAAGTTTTTGAGGTTTGAAGGTGAAGAAGCAAGAAAGAAAGGAGACATCAGATTTTGGATGGTAATTGCTGTTGTAGCTTCTTTTTGCAAGTTATGAAGCATTTGTAATAATATTTAGATGTATTAGATGTGAAGTCAATAGGCCCACATATTGTAATCAACTTATGTTTTTATTTCCAATACAAAATTCTATGTTTTGTCTTGTATATGTGTAATCAGATTTTTGTGAGTTTGCTAATTTATTTTAATGAAGGGTTGAAGGGAGAGAATCCCTTTGCATCACTTGCCAATTTTTTCTAGATTTAACTTGAATGATATTCCTCATCCTCAATATTTAAGATTCAACTTTATTTGTGTACCATGCATTAAATTGAGAAATACTTAAGTAAATTATATATTCATTATAATATGTATTATTTTTATGATGGATGATTGAACTCTATATGAAATGTCTATTTATTTTTATAAAATAATTTTTAAGTCTATTTTTTCTTATTAAATTATATTTTTTATTTTCTTTTATCTTGAAATTCCTCTTTTGTTATGTTTTGTTATGTTTCTAGCACATTCTTTTCATATAATTCAATCATCTATTTTCCTCATCCTCAAATGTATCATTAATAATTTTTAAAATGATATACTAATTCATTTATATCAATTGTAAAAATATTATGTCTACTATCCTCATTACAAGTTTAATGGGTTATATACCATTTAATGTAATTAGGGGTTAGAATTGTGTCATTTTCTTACAAGTGTTCACAATTCCAATAGAAATTCACTTCTATAAATATTGATAACTATTGATACTTCGGTTTCTTATTGTTTAAGATTCAAAATTTAATATGAGATCCAATTTTTTTATCATTACTTTAAACAATTGACTTATTGAATTTAAACAATTGACTTATTGAATGTAAGGTAATAAGTAACTTAAAAAAAAAGCATTAGAAAATCATTTTGCATAAAATAGAAGTGGAATTGTGAAGGATCTAGGATGTAGGATGATGAGTAACTTCTTTAAAAAATAAATCATTTAAACCTTTTACTGGGAGATAAGATTTATAAAAGTTTGATAGACCAAATGAAATTATTGAAAAAGTATCAAATATAAATGCAACTACTAGGTCCATATAGATTCTTCAATATTTATTAATAACTTTTTTTATTAGTTATACAATTTGGTTTTACTTAATAGACATGCAAAAGAGCTATTACAAACAAAGAACCACTATTTAAAAATTGAATATAATATAAAATATTTAAATAGCTATTTAGATTTTAGTTTATATTATCTTTAACCCTTTTATTGAAATACATATGGTTTTAGCTTTTTATGTTTGAAAGTTCAATAAAAATGAATGTGGGATGACTACATTTTAGTTTTCTTTATAAAAGAATTATTATTCAATATTTTATAAAAATTACAATAAATAATAAGATTAGAAATAGGCAAATTAGAAATATATAGGTTGGATATAAACATGAAGTATTATTATGAAATTATTCTTTTAAAATACATGCATTTATACAACTATCTTTTTTGTTGGTGCAGATTCAGTGTTGATCAAAAACTTATTGGTAAGATGGCTAATCTTCCAATAATAGAAGATGCTTCTAGCATTGAAATCAAAGCACACTCAAATTTAAAATTTACAAGTTTTCAACATGGAAATAATAATTGGCATGAGATTGGCTCAATTAGCCTTTCACATGATGTGCCAACAAAGGTAGTGGAGGAAATTGATGAAAGTGAGAAAGTGGCAGAGGCTGGTGATGATGGTGGAAGACAATCGTTCAATAGCAAAACAAGGCTTGAAATTAATGGGAATATGGTTGAGATGGGATTGATGCCAAATGATGCACTTGTTTATTCTTTCCCACATGGAGATTCTACATGCGCTGTAACTTCACTTGTAACACCATTGTCTTCTGATATCATTGAACTACCCTTGTCAAAGCACCCTTCAGTGGCACCGGAAGGAGGAGACATGGATAGAAACCAACAACCTCAACACTCACAAAAGCAAGTTAGTTTCTCAAAATCCATTTAGTGTGATATATTTCATGCATTTTTTTTGTTTTGAATAGTTCTTATCTTACCCATATAATCATTAAAGGATGTGCATGTGTAATATTGTCTTATATCTTTCATTTCAAATTTGCAGTAATTTTGAAATACTTATTAACCATTCAATACTTTTTATTTATTTATAGAATTTCAATATCTTTTGAATAGTGATGAGCTTATAAAATTGTTGTTACATGCTCTAATATATTTAACTTTAATATAAGAATAGCACCTCTATTAATTTAGTACCATCTCTATTAATTTAGTGCATTGTGATCTCCTTTATGTTACAAACACTTTCATGGGGTTAATATGCTACTCTCTACTTAATTTTTATTGGTAAAAGAAGTATTCCATTGATTCCCTTTCCCATTCAACAAAAAAATATATTTTAACCATTTTAAAGGTTGAAAACTACAAAATAAAGCACTCAAAAGACATACATTACTACCAAATTCAAAAAAATATAGTCCATAATGAATTAAAACTAGCAACTTGAGCTAAGGGAGAACTACCAAAAACCATAAGAAACTATCAACTTGATCTCCATTCAACACATAAAGAAACTTAAAACCTAGCATCCATGTTGCACACATTCATATGTCCTAACAACTAGAACGTGATCTTGAATTTCCATAGGCTCTATAACTATCTATGACTAGGCTCATTACTATTTGCAAAATCTAGGATTGTACCTCCATCCTTGTCCATAGCTATGCCCTGACAAAGATTATCCATTGCCTTGCCAATCACTTATATTTTTCCTTGAGGGATGAAATATCACATCCCGTTTTGTTAGAAGCTTCCTCTACACTTGTTTGAAACCTTCCTCAATAAATATAGGCTTTGTAACATTAATTACTACCCACTAAACACCTATCCTAATGTAAAGTCTAAAGGACATCCACATATCTAGCCCCATATTCACAATATTGTTATAGATTGATTGCATGCCTGGAAGACCCTTCACCCAACTTCACTATTTTATCTTTGCATAAAAAAAAATCTTTGATTGAGTCCTTTGAATTTTATCTAGAAAAATCCACATCTTTTATGAGAAGCACCTAGAAAATCCATTCATAAATATTTTCATATTAGATTGGATGTTGGAAATTTGGCTGAAAAATATTGTGATAAAATAGTAAACTAATTCTTCCTTACACCTATATTTTTAAATAATGCTACCTAAATCATTCTAATATAAGTTTGAATTTCAAATAGATTTGAATGATTCCCAAAAGAATTAAGTGACAAGCATGAATTTCTGACATAGAGTATATGAAAAGAAAGAAAAATGTTGTGGTTGGACTTTCTTGGAAGCCTACTCTATGCTCTCTTTGCACTATTTCTATTGATTGGAAAGTCTATCATGTATGAGTATAATAATTTATGTTCTAATATTCTTGATGATGGGGTGAAATATGACAAATGTATAGCAGTGGCTCATGACTCAAACTTTACAAAAATAGAGTCATTTTAGTACTTAAGTTTGAAGTTAAGGAAGAAATAATGAGGGATTTTCATGACACACCTTTAATAAGTCATCAAGGATATCACAAGAACTAGAAGAAAATAAATGAAATATTTTCATGGAAAGGGATTAAAGAGGTTTTTTTAGGTATATTAGATAATTCTTGACTTGCAAATAAAATAAAGGCAAGAAAGTTTCTCTAATAAGTTCACTTCAACCACTACCAATTCATAACTAGCAATGAAAGAGTATGTTTATAGAAGTCATCTTAGGGATTCCTAAGGTATATGAAAGAGATTGTATTTGTTTTGTTGATATGTTTGCTAAGTATACACATTATTTTCTATAATTACATAGTTTGAAGCACCATAAGTGAGTTTTTTTGTTAATATTTATCTTACACCCCTTGCCCAAGAACATTATGGGTGAAAGGGATATAAAGTTACTTATTTATTTTTGGATGGAAATTTCAACTTGATAGGTATACAACTTATTCCAAGTACTAACTCTTATCGATAAACATAGATAGTGAACAAGTGGATTGAGGGGTACTTAAGAAATAATATTTCAAATTAGCAATATGGATGCATTAAGTGGTTGCCACTAAGAGAGTTTGCTACAACACTTCTTTCAATATGTCCATTTATATGTTACCATTCAAAGTTGTATATAGATACGATGATTTATTATTTTTTAGATTTGTAGTGTCATAAAATTGCGACCCTTGCAATTTGCGACCACATTAAGGTCTTCACATTGGCGATTTGAATCCCCAAGCCTGCTCGGAGACCTGAGACTTGCTCAACCCCCGAAAACCGCACTTGTTTTGCCCTCTGCACTGCTTGAACCTGCTTCCTGTCTTGAGACAAGGGCAGGACAGGGGCGTGGCACCCTTGTCCTTGCCCTATTTTGGGACCCACTATGTCCTATCCTTGCATTGGACTTTGCATAAAGCGGGAAAACTTTCCTTGTGTAGGCCTGTGACAGAAAATCAGCCAATTGGCCCTAATTGACGAGTATATAAGTCGCATTTGTCCTCTCATTTGCATAAGTTAACCAAGCAAAAAATTTGGATAAGCGATAAGGCGGGCATAAGTTCAAGCATTCAAGCATTCCTTTGTAGCATTGAGCATTCTCAAGTCTCCCTTCAAGGCTAGGTGTTGCATTCAAGTCAAGGATTCAACCATTGAAGAGGATATTCCTTTCAACATTCAATTCAATACAAACAAATCTACCTACATTCTATCTACAACCTCTCTTGAGGTGACTTACATTTGAGTCTTTCATTTACATTTACTTGCAAGTACTTTCTTTCATCGTTTGGTTAATTCCAAAACTAGGGTTTGACCTAAAGACAAACCCCCAATCCCAACCCCTTTTCTTCTCTTTTTTGTGTGTAGGTTGCAGGTGTGCAGCTATGTTTGCAGATTCAGACTCCATTTGCAGAGGCGGAAAAACCCTTTTCGTTTCGTGGATTTTTTGGAGGACTGTGGACACTTTTAGCACGGTCGCGACAAATTTTTCTCAAATTCACAGGACAACTTCGTCTTGAATTCATTTAGTATTCAATCTCTTCCTTAAGAGATTGGATCTATTGAATTTCCCTCCTCTTTTAAATGTAATGTGGATAAAGTGTTTGAATAGAAATCTACAGTGAGACTTTCATCTCTTCTCGGAGGGAAGAAAAACTTTCCTCTTGATCTCTCCATCATTCACCTTTTTTCACCATTACAAGATTATAGAGTAGTTATAGTATGTGATTTGGTAAATCAAAGTCAAGACATATTGAGATCACTCAAGGATTGTTGGAATAGCCAAGATATCTTGTAAAATAAAACATGCTTCTACCAAATAAAAATTATTATCATAAGAAACAGTCATGTACAAAGGAGTTTTACATATAAAGGAAAGGGTGATGAGGTAAGAAGGAAGGAGTGAAACTTTAACTACCCTCTAAGAGTGTAACACATATAGGACTCTATGAAAAAAATATGCACACTTGGTGTGTACACATGAGGTGAGAAAAAGGTGAGATGTCTACCCACTGCGCCTAAGAGTAGTGTGAATAGGACTCCTTTAGATATGCTAAAAGTTAACCAGTTTAAGTATATCTCTCTTCACACTAACACACCTTCTTAGTTGATATTTTGGAAGAAAGCTAAATATTGAAAATATAAGTCTCCATAACAAGGCCTAATAAGGTACAAGATGAA
The DNA here is from genome assembly GCF_030272615.1 of Cryptomeria japonica. Lineage (NCBI taxonomy): Eukaryota > Viridiplantae > Streptophyta > Pinopsida > Cupressales > Cupressaceae > Cryptomeria > Cryptomeria japonica. The sequence goes on along the minus strand of NC_081406.1, from coordinate 203,263,302 downwards.
AGTATCTTATAAGTGTATAGAAGGAAAAAACCAAATAGGAATTCAATTTCTCACCAAAAAGAGAAAGAGAAGGAAATAAATGTCCGCAAAAGTTGTTCCTTGAAGATATGAACATGATGACGAACTCTTGAAGAATGTAGAAGCTAGAAAATATTTTGAAGAAGTAATGATTTCTAATAGAACCAATTGAACCTCCAAATCCTGTAGATCAAGATAAGAGATGCAAAGAACTACACGAGTGACATCAATTACACTACTCAACTATGAATATTCAAAGAGTACAAAGGAGAAAACACTTTGTGAAATAAAAAATGCAGATTGTACTATGATCGACATTTATAAAATAAAGAAAGAAATAATTGCTTTCTATTATCCCAATGAAATGAAACTACAACATTTAAAAAATAATGCAGTATAGCCACATGGTCTTTCTCATTACAATAATGTGCATGCCAAAGTCGTAGTCTACATTACTAAATCTATATACCCTATAACCCCCATTCACTTGCTTTATTTGGAAAGTATAACTACCTTAGAATATTTTGGAAGCCTTGATTTGGGCACCAGAATCTTAACTGTTCAAATTCTAAGCGTCCATTTTCCTACTCAAGTAATTTTTTTAATGAAAATAGTAAATTTGGAATTCTAGGAGTTCAATTTTTGAGAGCCATAACTTCTAAACTGATTGTTAGATTTTCATTCACGATATATCATTGGAAAGATCATGAAGAGACCTACACCAAAAGATTGTGCTAACGCAAATACATTCAACTTTCAAGCCCATTGCATCTAAACCTGTATTGGTTAAATTTTATAGAATAAAAGACTCCAAACTAAGCAAGAAGAAACCCATTTGAATGTGAACCATGATGCGGTGACAGACATACAAGACCATTAGCAATCTGCTTAATAACTAGATGCATTAGAGAAGATATTTTTTGTTTGAATCTCATACAGGGTGAAATAGGGGTGAGAGTGAGAGGGGTGTGGGAGGGAATGACATTTCTTTGAAAGTTATGACAAAGTAAAAAATCCAATTAATCTAGTCCAGGGAAAACCCCTTGGGAATAATACACCAAAAGTGTCACAAGTCAAGAAAGGGATAAAACCATTAACCTTATTGTAAAGGAAATTTTAAAATCTTAAGAAAATAGGGGAATTGAATCTCTAGTTTCAGCTCTGTCCACCCCAATATGCCAACTACTTATTTGGACACCAATTAATGTAGTTGATGAACCATCAACTACATCTGACCCTTGCATGATGTAAGCCATTCATTTGTGTGGGATCCATTAGTAGCCATGTATTTAATTTATTTAAAGAGTGAATGCATTTATTGTAGTATCCATCTTTCATTCTACATACAAACTCTTATTAAAAATTATCCCAAGCACTTATGTTTAAGTAATCAAATTTGAGGATAAAAATTAATAAAGACCACTTCCTTAATAAAGACTCCGTCCTCTAAGGATTTTACCAACAAGGCTTGGAAACTTTCAGGAAAAAGGTTTATTCACAATAACCAACTCTTATTTACATAGGAACTCAACTATAATAGAACCTCTACAATGTGAAACACATTATCTTCTAAGTTGGCATAAACTTAGATTGTTGTTAACACCTTCAACTTCACCTCACTATTATATCTTTGAAATATTATTTTAAGGTGATGCTTTGTCATCTTCCCAAACCTATACAAGTCTCTATATTTACTTAATCACCACTAAAATCATGCCAAAGTAGAAATGTAACAATATATACCACCATCAATCCATCAATACCCATATCATATAGAAGCCAAATGCCAACATAAAAATAATGTCACTTCACAATTGTGACATTGTCTAAACTAAATGTGGCTTACATACATGATCATGATTAAGAAAACCCAAATGAATGTAAAAACCCCTCACTATAGATGTTCAAATTATAACCAAGTCATAATCTAGAGGATCCCACCTATAATTATACATCCATAAAACCTATCATAAGGGGTGTAGATAACATTCTAAAAATAAAGCAATATTAGGCAACTTGTTACTATTTTTTATTAAAATATGATTGATATCCAAGTCTTGTACCCCTTTATTAGCTGAAATATCTACCACATTGTTGTCTCTTCTATAATAATGTTTGACCTTAATGAAAGAAAATATTACTTTCCACAACACTTCCTCCAAAAGAGCCCCAAGATTCTAATCTGGAGAAAAATGCCTATTCACTACATTAATTATTGTTAGAAATTAGAATGTTTTATTACTAATTAATAAAAAATATAAATTAAATTAATTAAAAATTGTAAGATACACATATTCAACACATTACACAACATATGCATGGGAAAACCTTATAGATGAAAAAACGACATAAAGTATAATTTTAATAATTAAACAAATTAAAAATTATTTATGTAAAAATATTGATAGAATTTGGGGTATTAGTTGTGCTCATTTCCATAGGTCCACATTCTTGTGCAAAAAATATAATTCTTAACAAATTTAAAAGATGAATGCAATCTCTTTAAATATAGGAGAAGGAGTAGAAAAATACATAAAAGAATATTAGTCACACCTAGTCAGCATTACCATTTATAATTTTTTTTTGTTTTGGTCGATATGGTTTTATGCTCTACTGGTGGCTGGAAGCTCCTGTGTCATTGGTGTTAATCTTTATTTGCCTCTATGGATACAAGAACTATTGTTCTGTTGGCTTCAAGGTGTTTGAATCTCTATCAGGCTGCTCTTGGTGGTATTTTTTGTGGTTGCTTCTGTTTGAGGCTCTTTCTGGTTCTCGCCTTGGTCATTTAGAGGTGGAATCTCTTTTTTTCTCGTCTTAGAGGGGATTGTTTCAAGCCTCTTGTAGTTGCTCTATTTTTGGTGGTTGGTTGCTTTGGATCTATGGATGTTTCTGCATTGATGGTTTCTTTCTTCACTGACCCTATTGAGGTGGGGGCTTCCTCTATTGAGGTGAGGACATCTTTTATAGAGGTGGAGACGATTTTTTATGGTGTGAAAGGGACTTGTTGGAGGGGGGAACTCGACAGCTGTTATTCTTATGGTTATGGGAGCCATGTTAAAACCCTTGAAGATGGTTGTGGGTACCAGTCAAAACCCTCTAGTGCAACTTTTCTTCTTGGTGTTGGATGCTTGGGAGGAGAAGATGTTGATATTTTTTAAAAGTTTGTGGAAGCCTTTCAAAAATCCATTTACCTAGATGCTTTATGTGTGTATTTTTCTTATTTTTTGGGGTCTTAAGGTTATGGGAGCCTTGCAAAAACCCATGTTTCAAGTTGCAGGTGCCTTGCAAAATCCTTTGTCTATGTTTTTCTAATTTTTTTTGCTTGTTGGCTTTGGCCTTTTATGTGGGTCACCTTGTGCTTTGATGCTTAGTTTCTTGTGACTGGCTAACAGTTCATTGTGGAATGGCGGTCATTTGTCTTTGATGTATCTATGTGCAACATTTTGTTTCTAAGTTCTGGATCTCGTAAAATGTACCTGTATGGGTTTTCGGGTCCCCTCAAAACTTGTTTGATCCTTAATAAAAAAACATTACCATTTTTAAATAATCAACAACTAAACAGTTATTAAAGTATAATTATTTTAAATAAGGCATGTTTCTAATTATCATTTGTGAATAATTGACAATCTTATAGTTGTATTTTAGAGACATGCTTAATGAATCATATAATATATATAAGGTTTTATAATTGTATTTTAGAATAACATATAAATATTACAAGGGTACAATCCCTAATAAAATTATGTTCAAAGACTTTTCCTTAATGCTAATAAGGAGCATCACTTGCCATTTTTTATCAAAGAAAAAATGAAGTACCCTAGTAATGTAGGTCTTCTTTGACAATGATATGCATGCACAAATGTATGCCAAAATGAAGATCATTTATTTTAAACTACACGAAAGTAATCTTGTCATAATTTATAATATGTATTTTAAAAAATATATTTGAGGTATTATAAAGTTTTTATTAGATTTTGAGTCTCCTCAAACTAGCCTCAATTAGGTTCAGTACAATGCTAGGTTCAATACAATTCTTTTGTATGTGAACGAATTACCAAGAGAATTTTTTTACAATATATTAAGGACTTATACATATAATGCTTAGAGGTCTTCTGTTATACCTATTAGGTCCCACATCCAAGATTTAGGCACCAGGATATATGACTAACATACACTCTCCCCCTTAATGACATTGCCTTAAGGCTACAATTGGTTTGAATTTGGAGAATTCGGTATTGCATATAGGTTTGACACGCGATTGTTAAGTTTCCATCTTATTTCTTGTTGATCATAGTACATCTTCCACTAGATAATTAGATGAATAGAATTGAGGAGAAATTTTACAGGATGGAATACTATCTCTTGAGTAAAATTTTCACGATCTTCAATTTAATTTTTAGTCTTAAAAAAAAAATATTAATCTTTCGTAAGAGCATAATAACATGATTTTCATATAATGAGGTGGAAATTTTACTAGTATTGAGATGAAAAAAATCTTCTAGTAATATTTTAAGTCACATCGATGCATTTGGAGTTACTTTTATGTTTAACATTTTGATTAAAGATCCATAGAAGGTAGCTCGTTGAAGTATTACTCCATCCATGTGATAACAACTACACCATTTATTTTTGTGACATAGTTTGTGGTAGATTTGTTTTAATTAGTAAAGCAACATTAACTAGGGCGCTGACCCTTATCATAGTCAAATACTATCAACAACACATTTAACAACATCAAGCAGCAAGAACAAGGGTGCTTGTCCATAATACAACAACTTGCAGATAGTGAGAGAATAACTAACCAAGAGAGCAAGCCCCCAAACAACAAGGTTAGACAGGCAAATAGGAAAGCATGTCAAACCAAAAATAACCCAGACCCAACTCAAGGATGTGTAGAGACACCCAAGCCTTGAAAAGGAGGGTTTTGGGAGATGGGGGAAGACTTCCTCTTCGGCCTGTGACAAACTACAATCTAGGCGATACTATAATTAGGACCATCAAGAGAGAGATCAAGCGGAGAGAACCCCACAAGGTTACAACTAGTAGTGACAACAGAGTGTTATTGTAGGACCGCAACAAGTTGCAACAAAATTACAACAGGCTAATGCAGAGGAACACCATTAGGAGAAAAATTGGTAGGAGTAGAACAAGGCTGCAAATCCTCAAGGGTAGGAGTTGCAACATTGGCAACAACAACATCAACAGTAAGAGGTCGTGGTAGATTTGTTGTAACTAAGGTTTAACTAACATAGTCAACAATGACATTGTTCAAAGGTCCCCATTTAAATAGTTTCATCTAGTTCAAAAATAGAGTCATAAGGTAGGATGATAAGTTTTAAGTTTATATTAGGTGCAAACAAGGTTCTATGAAGTGACTAGGCTCAACCATAAGAGGATAAACTATAAAAGAACTAATACGAGATGGTAACATTTTTTTTTTCTTAACCTTGTGGTATCCCCTGGCAGGATCTTTCTATTCACCCGCTGTACGACTTAACCCAACGTCTCCTCAGTCCTTGCGTTGGTCTTACTTTTTCTGCCAAGTTGGGGACTTCGAAGAGGCAAGACTAGTCCACAAGAGGTGACTAATTTGGCCCCAACGCCTCGACCACCGGTTAATTGTAGAGCAGCGTGAGTTGACCTCAAGACCTATATGGGAAGAACCCAAAGCCCTTAACCAACCAGGCTACCCTATGGGGCTATAATACAAGATAATAACATTAAAAATTATCATGTGAAGACCTTGATTATTACATATATGGTTCATAATGATCATAAGTAATACAAATAATTTACTATAATGTGTTATTCTTACATGATACTTATGTGGTTTTGATATGCACTTCTATATTATTGTAAGCACAAATGACTATCTATAATAATTATATTTTAGATAACTAGTTAATAATAAGATCATGTAAATTTAATCAACAACTTATCATAAATAATTTTTTTCATAAAACTACAATAAATATATAGAAAATTAATGTTTTTGATTAGGCAAGCAGGGATTTTGAAAGGGTCTTGATCCATTGTACAAAGAGAAAGAAAATAATTATGCTTAGTAAAATATTGAACAATAGCTACATAATAACTACAAAACATTAAATGACACAAATGATCAACCTAAAATCAATGCACGGTTGAAAAAATGATCTAGAGCTCTTTGCTTGATCGCACTAGAAGGACCTTTCTCCCCAAATTTTAGCTCCTTAAGACAAGGAGGAGATATAAAATCATTGGAACATCCATCTATCGTACCCAATGAATATTCTATCCTTGAACAATCCAAAGAAGATGCAAAATTAAAGTTATAATGAATAAACAATACACAATAATAAATAATAATAACAAAAAATACAAATTAGGTATGTTGCATCCTTTATGAAATATAAAATTAATTGATTTGTCAAAGTGAATGCTTCTAGCTTCTTAATTTGGAAGTTTGAAGTAGTTCTATCTAAAAAGAAAGTAATCTATAAAAATTTGGAAATATTTACACTTGCAATGTGAAACTATTGGATTTATTTCATTACCAATGGTGTGTTGGACAGGTGTTCACTAGCGTATGCATTAATAAGACATCAAACAAAAATCAAGTTTGTAGATATCAAATACAAGATTTAACAAATAAAATAAAAATTATATTTATTATAGATTAGCTTGACAAATATTTTGATAATAGTACAATAAAAGTTTGAGAAGTCCAAAATCATAAGACAATTTATGAAAAATAAATGACTTGCTATGAAGTTGTGGGTTTTTATTTAAATAAGGAATTATGATTTTATTAAATCAAAACTAATATTAAATAAGTTTATTCGCCCATGGAATGATATAGCTATCATATTAAAATAGTTCATAGTAATCTATAAAGGGAGAATCTCATAAATAAATAGGATAAAATATCTCCAAAAATTGGTTATTACTTCATTTTGATAGAAAATTAGAGCTTTCCTTGATCAAGCTATGAATGCTACTATATTCATCATTATGTTGCCTTGACCAATGCTCTTGGGCTAGTCTCTAAGTTGTTGCTCCTAGGGGTAACATGAATTGCTATATTTAGATATCATTGCTTGCTTCTCAAAGAATGAAAATACAACGGCTTGTTAGATTTAACTTCTTGACATTACATGTTTATTAAAAAAATAAAATAATTTTGTTTAAATTGAACTCAAGATTTAATGTAATAATTTTTCAATACATAATATTTAGTTTTTTTTTAATGATTGAATTTGTTAAGTCATATAATTATCAAGGTGAAAAGTACTAGCCTATGTCTAGTCACATGTTATGGAAAGGGCACTTTTAATTTGAGTTAAAGCCATATATGCACATGCATTTCTATGGATATGGGAATTTTTAAAATAGAATATTTTTTGGGGGTTGAAGAAAGATCTTTGAAGTAAACTATTTTTAAAAGAAATTCAAAGAAACAAAGAATCAAAGTTGGAAAAATACATAAATAATAATGAAATCATTATATGTTTTAAAGGTGGGCATTATTAATACATGCTTAGCATGTTAAAAACATGATACTATTCTCAATGTCCTTTCATTACGTGAAACTATTAAATAGGTTATGAATTGTGAGATGTTTTTTATTATAAAAACAACGTTTACTAGGGTGCTGACCCTTTACATAGCCAAAGACTATCAACATTAACAAAAATAGTAGACAAGGGTGTTGATGCTTAAAAACACAGCCCAAGGGCAGTAAAAGAAACAACAAAATAGGGGTACAAACCCTAAAGGAACCAAGGTCAGACCTGTGAGAAGTTCACCTATCAAACCTGCAACAACCCAAAACCCAACTCAAAGATTGGGACAATCATTCGAGCCAAGGAAAATTTGGGGGAGGGGGTAAGATTTTCCCTTCCGCCTGTGATGAACCACGATCCAGGCAATACTATCATTAAGGCCATCAAAAGAAGGATTGGGCAGGGAGGGCCCCGTAGAGTTACAAGCACCATCGACAACATGCTATTGCGATAGAATGGCAACATGTTGCTGCAACATAACATCATTAGGATGCTGTAGTAGAACATCATCAGGATGTTGCAGTAGAACATCAACAAGATGTTGCAACAAAACAACACCAGGAGCATATTCGACAGGAGTGGATCGATGATGTAGAGCATTAGCAACAATCCTAGGGCCAGAGGAGGCCAAGTTAGTAGCACTGAGGGGTTCAACAGGAGCCTCAACAACAGTAAGAGGCACAACCTCATCCCGGGAGGAGTCATCATCCGCTTGAGAGGAGTCATCAGTATCAACAACATTGGCCATCAAATGATCAACAATAACATCCTTCCACCAAGTAGCAAAGCCTTTGTGTCAAGAGAGAGAACAATTCGAAGCCAAATGACCCGTAGAGAAGCACCTTCGACAATAGAAGGGAAGGCCCTCATAGTCCAATGATTGAGTCCAAGGCCTATCCCCAACCATAAGAACCACATCCCCAGGGAGAGGCTTGGAATTGTGAGATGTTTATTTTGCGATAACTATAATTTTTCCAATCATTGCCTAAATTCACTTTTAGAGTCTTTAATAAACAATGAACTTACATTTTTTTTTATTAATAACCACCATTTTCATTAATAATGATAAAGTACAGTATTCACAAAAAAAGGTAGGGGGATATAGGATCACAACTTAGGAGTCAAATGGGCAATGCTTGGATAATAAAAAACACAGTAACAAAGACTAAGACCAAAAAGCATAAAACATAAAACAACAGCTTAAGTGGCTAAAGTAGTAGTTGAAGGAGGTGGATCTTTGTCATCCTTAGGACCCCATAGGATAGCAGGGTTAGGGTTATCGTTCGGAAGGGACCACTCTTCTTCTATAGTAGCCTCCACTTTTTCCTTGTCCTACCTTGTTTGAGAGGGCAAGATTGCGAAAGTCAAATGTGGGAATCCTTTAGAAGAATCAGGCCACCCACTGTCACCACCAGAAATCAGCCAACCACTTCCACCACTAGAAGTCGACCACCCGTTGCCACTTCCATTAGTTAGGCCCACACACCTTGATCCCCAATTGGAGGAAAAACCCCGCATGGTGGAGAGGCAGAGTGCCACTTGTTGAAAGCACTACCACCATTATATTGGCAATAAGGAGCCTTAGGCTGTGAACAATGAGCAAAAGAGCTATGTCCACGTGGGCATCCATGGGGCAGAGTACTGATCATGAGAGGCTAAGGGACTAGCAGAGGCACCAACAAAAGTATAGAGAGGCACTTTGGGAAATGTACTTGTAGGGGCATTTCCCAAATGATTGAAAAAGGGTCTAAAGGTGGGACACCTCTATCACAACCTTGTTGGCTTGCACTTGAATATGAAGCATGACATTATTACATACACAAGCTTTAGTAAAAAACAAGATATGAGTATCAATAGAGCTATGAGGAAACAAAATATCATTCCTATCTTTCCAAATTGTGAAGAGGATTTCCACCCTAAAAGAATTTCAAATTTGGGCAATTTGAAAGGGATGTAAGGCGAATCCCCCAAAAGGGCCATATGACAAGAAAAAGGCTTTGGCCAGAAAGGTAAAAAGAATTATGAATCCAATTCTACAAGTTATGAGTATGGTGGCAAACCAAAAGAGGTGAATGAAATTTTTAGGCTGACCACAAAAAGGGTATTGCGGATCTAGAATAACCACATGCCTCATATGAGAACCTAGAGGCAAGCCTTGGAAAAGAATGCACTAAGAAAATTGAGCAAGTTTATTTTTGAGGATAGTAGACCAAATATTGTGGAATTTGCGACTCAAAAACACCTGGGAGGATTGCAAATCCATCAAAGACTCAAAGTTGGCACCATAGGTAGGTGCGAAGAGATCCAATGGTATCACATATGGGCTTTGTAATTGCAAAAGGAAATATTAGGAAACCAATGCTAATCTTATCACCAAGGTTTCTTAGAATAAATACTCGCCTTGTGTAGCATATTCAGAGGCAAAGTAGAAATGACATAGTCAAATGTTTGTCGATCTAGTCGGGCAAGCTGTAACTAGGCTCACATATCTTCCCATGAGTAAAGACTTATAGTAGCCTGAGGAAAAAAGTCTTAGGGAGTGTGGATGTCATGCTTATAAAAGCACAAAGCACAAACTCCAAGCACTTGGGCCAAGGGGAGACCACCAAATGTTATGCTAGTTGAATGAGAGACCATCTCTGAAACCAAATTCATTCCACCAAAGGGAAGGTTTGACAACTTCTCAAGCATGACAAATGCTTTTGGCCACAAAAGTACTTGTTACCTGAACAACATCCTTCATAGTGAGAAGGTTTTGAAAATCAATCCCCTTTTAAGAAGGTCTATTGGTAGGGAACCCTAAATAAATGCAATGACAGAGAAGGATTTTCTAAGCTTCATTGCTAGAGATGGCACGTATGATCCATTTAACACATAAGGTGAGACCTTGCTTCTAAGTAGAAAGAAGCCCAAGTCCACTAGACTCCTGTGGGAGATAACAATACTCCTAGGCCACTCTATGAATGTTATGGTGATCTGTTGAAGAGGCCCACTAAAAATCTCTGAGAAGCTTTTCAAGGTTATTGTAGGAAGCTTTGGACGAAGCTTGTTAAGAATTGTAGTAAACATGAGTGGTTGCCAAAATCTTCGAGAAAATTTGAAACATCCTGGCTAGAGAAAGTGGTTTGGTGATCAAGTAAGCTAACTTCTTCTCTATTCTTGTGAGGACTGCATTCCAAAGATCCATAGGAGATCCTTCGAACCTGGCAATTTAAGGAACTCCCCAAAATTGAAAGATTTTATCATGACCTATCCATTTCCACCCATACTAGAGTATCTAATGAGGGATCGGAGGGAAGGATTGTCGATAACACTGGGTTTTGTGCCATTGGATTGTCTTAACTTAGATATCTGGACACTCAACATAATGAATCCTTTTTGTAAGGAAAATGCTTAGCCACCACCAAGTAATTTAATCAAAGATCATTAAAGGTTTTAGTTTTTGTATAAGGCTCACGAACATAGGCAATGTTTGAAAGTACTCTACAATATAAGTTTTGATTACTATTTAGGTTTTCTCCAGATACATAATGTTCATATATGTTCCTATTAAAGAGCACCTCCAATCTTCAAAAAATAAGAAGATAATCTAAGATAACATTTGTAAAATTTATAAACATGTTGATTTTTAAATTTTTTTCTAATTATTTTTTATCAAGTTCTACATGCATTTAGTTCAACTTATTAAAATAATTAAAGTATAGTCTAAATTGCTTTGATGTCATATTAAAAATTAAGATCTTATATTATTAATCATTACAAAATATAAAAAATAAAAATTGTAAAATATGTAAACATAACACATTACATAATATATACATGGGGAAAACCATTTCAAACAAAAAATCACACAAAACATCGTTTTAATAATTAAACATTTTCAAAAGTTTCTAAATGAAAATATAGATAGAAAATGAGAATGTCACTTTACACAAGCCTTTATAGTCTTGTGCAAAAAATCCAATTCTTACCAACTCTCAATGAGGAAGAACCTCCTTAAACATAAGAAAAAGGGTAAAAATTACCTAAAGAAGTATTCATCACACCTATTCAAAACTACCATTTATAAATAACTAATAATATAATAGTTATAGAACTACAATTATATTAATGAGACATGTTCATGAATCATATAGTATATATCAAGCTTTATAATTTTATATTAGAATAATATATAAATATTATAAGGGCATGATCCCTAATAACATTATGTTCTAACTATAATAGTATGTGAATTCATTCACCCTAATTTCCTAATAACATTATAAGTAGTCTAAATGCCATACAAAAAGACTTTCATCTTTAGTTCATTAATTATTCTTTGGGTTACCTGGGAATTTCACCCCTTCTCAAAAGAAAGGCTCCATAATAATCCCTAATCACATTTCTATCCCCTACAACACGAATTTCTTTTGGAGGCCCATCAAATTTTTTGTTCAACACTACCTCTAGAAAAAACCATTTATCCTTACAACCATTTATTTTATTCCCTAATAATACATTAATGAGATATATTTTTATAATACTTTAGTTATTGTAAAGAAAACAATTTAATTATATTTAAATATTAAATTTAACATGTTGTTATAATTTTGAGGTTCCTTTGTTTCTTATAGCTATTAGATAATGTAAGAGGACAAATCCAATTATATTTATGAGATTCTTAAGAAATTTCTTCTAAATTTTTAAAAGATTATAGTGGATTTTGTAACTAAAAATTATCTCTATTAATGAAGTTGACTATGCATTAACTAACAATCTTTAAATATTTAATTTTTTCCTTACAAGGTAGTTATGGCATATTCAAAAGATAGTCATGGATTCAACAATGTTTATATCTAAGTTGATTGCTACATAATTTATTATTAACAAATAAAAAACAATTTATTATATTGGCAGGTAAAATGCTCACGAATCATGGAATATATATTGATCCTTTCTTATCTAGCAGTGTTTGGGATTCTTGGGGTAAGATTCAATATCTATATTTATAGTTTTCATATATCATAAATAAATAAGATTGTTTTCTCTAGTTGTCACATGTATGCTCATATATTTCTCATCGCTTGTATACTAGGAAAAATGGAAAAATTTAAATATTCTATATTACAAATATGTAGTGAAATTTGTAATAAAAAATGAGTAATTCTTAGCCTAATAATAATCTACAATATCTTTATACCACGTCACCTCATAAAATATATTAATATAACTTTACTTTACATGAGATACAAAATGCAATAAATTATTTAAACACATCTATCTAATATTTTAAAGAGACGTTTTTTTTAATAATTATGAAAATATATTTTTAATATAAGATCTAAAATTATATGTTTAAAACTTATATTTGATTAAAATCATTATATTTGAAATCGAAGCATTAACATATTCTTTTGTGTAGGTATTCATAAGGTATGCATTACAAATATTACTTGGACCAAATATAGCCAATGTAACAAATGATCATAGTGCTCTATATATTGATCTTCCTTCAAATATGGTGAGGATTTTATCTTTATTTTTTCCCTCTTTCAATGAGCATAATAAATCTCTCCCTTGTAGATGATGTTACAAATTGCTAGTAGCTAATGATTATTGATAATACTTCGATTTATGAGTAGTTACTTTTTTGGTGATAGGTTGGAAGCTTTTTCATGGGATGGGTTGGAGTTGTGTTCAAAAATAATATCAATGTTTTCTCTGAAGCATTGGCCATCGGACTATCATCAGGATTGATGGGAAGCATTACTACTTTCACATCTTGGACTCAAGTAACACTAAACTTAACAACTGAAGGACATTGGGTGACTGGAATTATTGGTCTTCTTTTAGGTAAGATAGAAAATAATAAAATATATCCCATAATGATTTAAAGCAACTTTTTTCTCATCACAAGGAAGAAAATTTACAAATTAAGTATGAACATACATAATCATTATACCTTATACACATTTCTTAGATATTTTATATTATTTTTAGCATATATAATCTAATGATTAAATTATCCATATAATAAAATATTATTTATAAAATGACAGGAATGGAGCTCTCCCAAATGTCACTTATATTAGGGATTGAATTTGCAAAGTTAATTGAATATATTCATAATAAAGTCAAGAAGCAACGGTTAGTCTTGACATGGATCCCATCTTATGAATACAATCAATTTCAATTATATGGCTTTATCATGCTCATGTTTATCATTGGAATATTATGGGGAGGAAGCCTTGTTTTAGTAGTGTTTGAGTTTACATCCCACCATAAGACAAAATTATGGATAGCCAGTATGGTTGGACCATTTGGAGTGTGGATGAGATGGTTTATGGCACGTCTGAATGGCCAAGGAATTGGAGCACAAAAGTACTTAAAATGGATCCCAATGGGAACATTACTTACAAATATCATGGCAAGCATTATGATGGCTGCTTTATCAACAATTCATTTAGTGGTACAACATTCTTTTAAAATTATTTTCCTATACTATAATTTTGTCTATCCACTCTATTATTATATTAAAATCATTTTTTAATTGCAGGTTAAGGATCATACTAAAAGAATTGTGATAGAAGGCCTTCAACTTGGCTTTTTAGGGTGCCTAAGTACTGTGTCCACATTTGTAGTAGAAGTTCGAGCCATGCATCAAAGTAGTCATCCTTGGAGGGCTTATGTGTATATATTATTATCTTTACTTCCTGCATTTATATTTGGAACTTTGATATACTCAATACCAATATGGATTGGAGTATATTCTTAAACATAAAATATGTAATTAAATGTTTTTAAAAAATCCACATTTATCTACTTGATTTACTAAATGCATTTTAATATATTTGAAAATCCAATAAGTGATTTATGATAAATAACTCATGTAAATAAGTTAATTTTATTATAAATAAGTCTAGTTAAATAGACACACATATTTCAACTATTTTATAACTCTTGTACATATCTATTGGACTTTTGCATATTGGACTATTATGGAAGGACATTATACATATGTAACACCCCGTTTCATGTATATCTAATACAACCCCAAACCATTACATGCTTTTATTCAATAAATGGTTAGATAGATTAAGGGATTATTTCTGAGATGATTGTGTGAAAATATTCTTGGTAACTCCATAGTAAAAATGATGAAAAAATGATATCAAATAAAATGAATTCTTATTGTTGTCTAACTATGCTAGTGAATGTCTTTGCTGTGTGCAGGAGAGTAATGAAGGATACTTGAGAAATACTTATTCCAAATCAATTTCCTATATGAGAAGCTATAAGTTAAACTATTGTTGACTTAGAAGGAAATGAGGTTTCGTTATTTGATGTAGATGTGTTTGTCAGGTTTATTATTGTGAGTTTTTGAGTGAATTCTCATGTTTAAATTACAAACTAGAGTTCTAGTGTCTATACCCTTGAGGTGGCACCCTATTGGATATGTAATTGAAGCCCTAAGGCTTGTTTTAAGTCTCCAAAATTCCTCATTAAGACGAGTGACAAATTTGGGGGATAGATGAGTTGAGGGTACCAACCCCACTCCGCATACCTCATTTATGAGGGAACACTTGGGGAATTGAGTGCCCTAATTTTTGTCCCCTCTTAAAAGAGTAAAAGACATCACCGAGGAGAGGATGAGAAGGTGACAAGTGTCACCTCCCCATCCAAGTCATTTGAGTTAATATCCCTTATATTGGGAGTTGTTCCATTCACCTTATTGACTGGATTTCATGGTGGAATGATGCTATCTAACATACAACTCATTTTATTTGCATCTATGGTAGATAGTTGGCCTTGTATCGTAGGCAGTCCTATGAGGATACCACCAAGGACTTGAAATCTACTACAGGAGCTTTAATGGCTAAACACTTCAGCCCTGATTTATAGGTCCAGGTTGCCCAACTTCAACATAAAAAATATATAGTAGATAACCATGCTGCTAGAGGGACACATATTAAATCCAGATTGCATTGGCTTAAGGTTGGTGACTGGGCTTATAAAGAGTAATTTTTGGATCTTAGAGCTTGCCATTCCTCTCTAGGGATCAAAAGGATTAAGGTTAGTCAATTGGTGCTCTCTGAGATACTAGATATTCTTCAAGTTTTTTTCAGACATTATGAGAAGGTGTTCATTGTGCAGGAAAATTCCCCTAAGTGTGATTGAGCCTTGCAAGAATTCCTTGCGGTTGTTCCTTCTCGGTCCTATGATGCTCAAAGTGTTTTGTGACCAATTTCTCACTCTTGAGGACCTTAAAGAGGTTATTTTTTCGATGGCATATGACAAAACTCCTGGTTGTGATGGCTTCCCTTGTGAATTTTATAGAGCCTTGTGGCCTTGTGTTGGCTCTGATATGCATAAGGTCTATTTGGATACTTTTCACTCCCAATCTACCATAGAGAGCCATTTTTATTAAAATTGATTTTTCCAAAGCTTATAATTGCATTTAATGGCCTTTTATTCTTGTGATGTTGAAAGCATTAGGGTTTGGACCTCGCTTGATCCAATCTATACAAATGCTTTTTGAGGATGCTTCAACTTGCATCACCATTAATGGACGCCAATATTTGGCCTTTGGCCTTTTTCAGGTCTATCCACTAGGGATGTCCTCTTGCCCCCTGTTTGTATGTGCTTGATTCTACCATTTCAATTGGACTTGTCAGGGGGATTTTCCTCAGTGAGTCATCTTCTCATCTTATCAATGACCATTTTATGGATGATTCTTTTCTCACTCTCATTGAAGAGGAGAATAATGTCAAGGAGGCACTTCATTGCTTGGACACTTTTTGCTTGGTGTCTGGGTTGTCTATCCAATGGCACAAAACCCAATGTTATAGGCAACCTTTCCTTCCTACTCCACCTTGGATTCTTTAGTATGGCTGGAAATGTATCCAACATGGGGAGATTTTTCAATTCTTGGGCATTCCCTTTGCTTTCCAAGGGTCCGTTGCTTCCCTTTGGAATGCTATGTTAGCTAAAATTGAGAATAAGCTTTCTTACTAGATTACCAAACCTCTCTCTTTGGCTAGTAAATTCTAGATTTTCTCTAAGGTGCTTGCGGCCACACATGTTTATTAATCTTCTTGTTGGGCTCCTTCCAAAGTCTCTTACAACAAGCTTAAGAAGATTCTGCAAGACTTTTCTTGGGCTAATGGAGCTGATCATCATGGTTTTCACAGAGTTACTTAGGATTTCTATTGTCTCCCATGCGATTCTGGAGGCCTTGGTCTTTTCTCTACCAAAAAAAATGGTGTTGCTTTGTGTGCCAAATGGGTCCTCAGAGCTATTTCTAGCAATGAAGCTTGGAAATTTTTGATTTGAAATTGTATTTCCTTGGGGCATGTAGTCAATAGACTAGCCTAGAAGGGGATTGGCTTTCACACCCTTTTATTAAGAAAGATGTTGTGCACATTCAGGGCACTTTTGTTGCCAAAAGTATTTGGCGGGCTTGGGAATTCATCAAGTCTTGGTTTTGCTAGGATGGATCGGGTTTTTGTGATGGTCTTTCCTTTAGCTAGCACAATATTTGGTGCTTGCCTCTCATAAATGTCTAGGGGCTTCCTCTTGCCCATGTTCCTAGAATTCATGCTCTACATTTTCACAAATAGACATTCGTACTCGTGATTTTTTTTTTTCTCATGTCACTATGAATCTCTATTCTTGGGAAGATTTGTAGACCCAATTTTGTCTCATTTGACCAGAATGATAGACATTTAAGCTTGTGATTTTTTTGCTGCCTCTGAATATGCTACACAAGCTTGGTATTCATTCTATGAGGCCTTAGTGGAAATATTGGCATTGGTTTCCCAACATCGCTTTCTGTAATTATAAACTCAAGATAGGTTATAATTGGCTTGTGCCTCATTTGCCTATGGTTACCACTTTGAATCTTAGATGGCTCTAGCAATATTCGCAAAGAACTTGGAGTCGTAGATTTCTTACTCTCTGGTTTGATATTAAATTGCCTAAAGTGGCTCATTTTGCTTGGTATATTCTTTTCCAAGGCTTGCCTTTGGGTTCTCATCTCACGCATTTGAGGGTTCCAAACTCTCGTTGTCCCTTTTGTGGGTTGCCTGAGACCTTGATGCATCTCTTCTGGTTTTGCAAAAGAGTTCAATAGCTGTGGACACGGATACATGATTTTTTAGGCCTTTTTGACCCGAGTTCTTCTCTTGGCATATGGTTTCGCTAGGAGATTCCTCTCGGCTCCCCTTCAAATTCAAGTAGATATGGCATGCTTTTAGGATGGAAATCCTCTTCAATTTAGAGAAACACAAAAATGTTGTGTTCTCATAGCTCTCTTGATATTCATGTTTCTTTGTATGCTAAAGCTTGTATTTACAATAATGTGATGTTACAGATTCAAGTACGAGTGAATAAAGTGGCTCTTGAGGTGGCCCACTTGTAGGTGCTACTTGATCACTGGGGTAATGCCCCTTGTACGATTTTCAGGATTCCGCCAGACCCTTCTACCTCTGGTGATCGTTCTTTGGTCCATGGCCACTGGCATGGTTGCCCCTCTTCTGTTGGTGCCCCAAAACGGGTTTATACTGACTCAAAGGCAGAGACCAACTTGTTTTCTTCTAAAATATCTATGGAAAAGCCACTTCCAACTCATTAATATCCTTCAGACTTGGACCAACAATAACAAGGATGTGAGATCCTTCTGCACTTTAGGGTCTGCAAAACCAGGGAGGGTGATCCCCATGCTTATTTGTGATTTTACGCCACACTCACAAATCATGCATGAAACAAAGAAGATAATCTCATATAAAGACTCAACAATAAGGGATAATGCTCAGGAATGGAAAATTCCTTAGTGATCCTCAAACAACTTGGAGCATGAGATGATTGATACACATGACAACATTCATGTAAAATGAAAATATTCAGATATTCAACAAGTTGTAGCAAACCAGTGGTGATTCCGAATAGTAAATAAATACCAAGGCATTCACATAACTATGATCAGTGCCTTACTCCATTGGGTACATGAATTCATATTGCATTAAACTGTACTTCTGACACAATTTATCTAACAACATATAACCTAAGATAATAGTGCCTTGCAATACATTATATTTATAATCCCTACCCATAACTACTTATCAAAAATCCCTGTAAAGATCCCTATCACTCTGCAATTTTATTCAAGCATTTAATTGACCCCTTAGACCAAAGCATGAATAAAAATGCATACACCACAATAGTGCAACGAATGATAAAATCCTTGATAATATGCATTCAAAACATGATAGAACAATACACTGGAGAGAAGTGGGTTTGAATTATATATTTATTTAATAATTTTGTTGTCTCTGTAAGAATACAATCCATACATAACTCCTTCAAGAACCTGCAAAAATTATAGACACAAGACTCTTTCTATTCTGCTCTGTAAAATAACCGTTTACAACCCTTTTGTTTCACCTAGACTTTGCTATTTGGAAATATAAATTTGGAACACTCAAGGGAGCAAAAATTTGAACCCTGTCTCATAGCCCTGAATTCTCTTTTATAAAAAATAAGGGAGAAAACAAGATTCGGGCCAGAGGAGACACTTGCCATCTCAGAATGACTATATATAATTCCATTATGTTATATAAAACAATCATCCTCAAACTTGCTTATGTAGGATCAAAGTATGCAGCCTATACAGGTTCAAATATCTGCCACTAAAAGACAAAAACAGTTATACAAACTATTTACAACTTTTATTCATCATTCAGATACATGCTACTCCACACACTATAGTCTTCATCAGATGGCCAATTGAAATTCATGACTTCATCAGCTTTTGCCCTGTATGGAATATACTTAACGACTACTTGGTTTGCCTCTCTTTCAAAATGATCCTATAGCAATTATTTTATCCATGCTATCCTCCAACATATCCATATTTATGCCTTCACAAATCATTTCTACCTGGGTATTGATGACTCTTTCTGCCTCCTCTTTCCAAAATTGTAAAGGATTGACTACCCCTTCTTTATCTTCAATTTCTAGCAAAAGAGTTTGTTCTAATTCACTAAAACTCTTTATCAATTCCCTTACCTTTCTTTCTATATTTTCTGGCAAAATTTGGGCTTCCTGCATTGATTTTACCAACAAATATGTTGGTTGGAGTGCATGTGGTCTCTCGGTAATTTAGAGGCCATGGAAATCATTCTGAGCTCATTTCCTCTTTGCAACTATTTTGTAAATAGGGGAATTGCCACTTCTTTATCATCATTAAAATTTTGGATAACATTAAAAAGTAAAGAATATAGAGCATGGATACTATTTAACTTGCTATCAACTTTCTCATTTAAATGAGTTAGCACTGAGCTAACTATATCCTTTTGTTGCCCAACTGATTGTTTTTTTTATTCTTTCAATTTATTTTCTAATTCAAAAATCTTATCTAAAAGCTGAGACTCATTTGGTTCAGTTGATCTTGTAGTATCAGGCTCATCATCATCATCATCATAGGGGACTAATGCCATACCAGGGACATCAGTACTTGTATTTAGTTGAGCTACTTCTCCTCCCGGGGCCATAGGTGGTGACCTGGATGTTGATGGCTTAGACGGCCCTGTAAGTGTAGGATAGGAAACCTTTATTTGTCCTTGCTCAAGGAGTTGCACTCTCGTTTGCAACTCCACACACATTTTCTGAGATGCATTATAATCATGATTATAAAATCTTGTCAAACTTTCTTATTAGCTTAGCCTTCTCTGAAGCTTCCTTTTTTGCGCTCTCATGTGCCAGATTAGCAACATCAACATTTAACTTTGTAGCCTCTACACTTGATGTGTCAGATGCTCTTTTTTATAATTAAGCTTCCTCTCAATTTGGGGTTTAAATCACTAATATTAGGCTTCCTAGGTCCTTCCTCTAGTGCCCATATTGCCAAGGTTGCATAATCATCTGCAAAATCTGATCCTCTTAATGCTAACCCTGCTTCTTCTTCCTTTGATTTCCTATTTGTGTCAAATACTACTGCATCTGCTATGTCCCATTCTAGCAAGATAAAAACTCCAACCCGACTTACAATTTTCCTGCCCTCATCAGCAGTGATTTCCTTAAACTCTTCCTTCATTTCACTCTTTACTTCCTCTTTGATTTCTTGATCTGATCTATCTAGCCTTTGGATCTTCTTCTTAGTAATTCTTCTTCTATATTCCTCAACCTTTGTCTTCCATACTAACTGCAAAAAAGCTTAGCTCCTTACAAAAGCATCATCCTCAAGGAATTTGTCACATGCCTCCTTTCTCGCATCTTTGAAGGATTTACCTTGGATATCCAAGGGAGTAAGACTCAACTCCAAATTAGGAGGCAATGCAGGAACACCAAATTGCATCTCTACATTTGTTGCAATAAACCTATCTTCCTCCATTTGTTCCTCATCCTACCTTATTGGTGAAAAAGATACAGCTGATGGCGAATGACTTCTGTCAAAATCTTTAAGTTCAATGATCTTGAATCCTTGAAAAGGCTTAGTTTGTATCTTGGGGAAAGGCTTTGAACTCATCATCTTCTTACCCTTTCTCCTTATCAATCTCCCACTGTCATTACTACTATCTTTTTCATCGCTTGTGTCTTCTCTTGCTCGTTTGTGAGAAGATTCCTGAATAGGCCTCCCTGCTACCATGCCACTTGCTCTATGGGATAAAGGAGGTTGTGAGCTTGAATGTTTCTAGCTATGAACTTCTTCAAGTTTAGCTATCTTCTCTTTTAAAATCTTCTTCAACTGCTTAAAATTTTTCATAACAATATCAATCTTGGCACAAAATGGGGAAAAATCCTTTAATGGATCATATTTTGGATCCATCTTTTGGATAGCAGCCCATAATTTTCTAAAGATTATCCACTTGTCTTTTCTCCATTCCTGAGTCATGGGGTCAAATTCATTTCTGATTAAGTCCTCAGAAAAATTATGCACATGGGGCAATAGAACTCCTTTTATTCTTGTTTAAAAATCTTTGTAAAAACCCTCAGGATCACTGTTTCTAGCTATACTTACCCCCAAATGATATGGAGCAAATAATTTGTCAAAGTTATCATATCCTCCCTTTAGAATTACAAAATAAGGGATAATAGTGTAATTCAGGAAAATTGTTCCTTTTCCCTTTCCTTTTAAATCCTTATCCTGAATGCATCCTATTTGCCACATCATCTTAGCAAAACCCATTCTCGGAGGAATGTTGAAGGGCAGTACATGTGGTTGTCCGGAGAAACCATAGATCCTAATAATAGTACTTATAGAGTAAGGGATAAAATCCCCCCAATTATGTTCAATCCTAGCAAGAGGCACCCTCTCCTTGGGTCTCACAAAATCATGTAGTTCCTTAAGAATCCTTGATGGATTTACTATCAACTTTTGCCTCAACCTAGAAGCAAAATTGTTATCAAACCTTATAAATCTAGCCTCTTGTCTATCCCAAGACATATCTGTGCTCCAGAGCTGTACTGACATCTCCTGGTTATCAATTGTCCTTTTGAGGTTCATGGTACCGTCAAAGTAATCTACATTCCTAGAAAGGAACATATACATAAGTAAAGAATACCAAGAGAATTTTGCTCCAACAACTTGATTCTTAATGTGTAGTAACCCCTCATGAATCTTTTCGTCAAGGTAGGGGGCAAAGTCAAAAACCACTGTAAAGTTTGGATGTTGTATTTGCATAGCCATGTACATAAAATTAGGTGGCATCACTATAATGGGATTAAAACCCAATATTTGGCATAACGAGAAGAAAGTAGCCGAAAAATAGGGAGCAAAAACACCAATTGGGAATGGATCCTCTGAGCTAGGGCCAATATGGTGTGTTGGATTCCCTTCTTTGGCTAAATGCATTGGAAGGAAACTCTTTCTAATGAATTCCCTCATCTTGTAATACTCTTATTTTTGCTCATTTAAATCTATCTACACTGGGCTCGGGGATGGTTCATATAGGTCAAAAATCTCTTGGAACTCTTCCCTTTTAATGGTTAATAGAATTTATCCATAATTTCCCCTAATAACCCTTGAAACTGGGTCATACCTATCTGCAATAGCTTTGAGTAGGTCGACATCCATGAAAACACCCGGTACTACCAACTTACCCAAATCATACTGCCAAGGACTGGATAATGGGGAATGCAATTTTCTTTGTCCATACCATAATTTAAACATTTCCAACCCAGTCATCGGTATATTAGCATCCGCTAAGAGGAATGCTTTGTCGGTTAACCCTTCCCCAAGGGTTTTTCCATCCACAAATATTTGTCCTTGTTGTTTATCATTTATAGAGGGCTCCAGTTGGTCCAAGAAATCATCATATAGATTTCTTTTCATATAATCCACTTGTCCTAAATGTTTCTGTGAGGGAGCCATCTTCTACAACTAGGGCTTTATACTATAACTCCAAATTTGGGAAGGAAAAAACTAGGGCTAGTACAAGATTTTAAATTACCAGAGTAATTCAAAGAAATTTCATTACTTTGTCTAGCACATAACCCTAGAACAAATTGAATTCTCTACTCACAACTTCACACACAATTTATAATATCAATTTGTTTCAAGAACATATGGAGATCTCAGATAAATTTATTGCTTTGATTTTCGCTAGAGATGACAATTTTATGTCACAGAGAGTTGTTTCAACCTCCTTTAGCAGCAGGAAAACCTTCTGGATTGCTATGAAATCTTTTGTGAATGAAGAAAAACCTTTTAAGATTCTTTTAATTATTTCCTAGAAAAGAACGCAAATGTCTCGTCCGCCATTAATATTCGTGTGAGCAAAACAACGACTCATAACTTTTCATTTAAAAAAGTTTGAAACCTGGTCATCGATCATCCTCCAAGTTGGTAATTCCAATGATCATCTCTTGTCAACTCAACACTTGACTTTCCATCTGTACCAACGGACTCACAAAATCATGACTAATCAGTACCACATCATCCTTCGACCAGACTCCGTTAGCGGCCTCACCGTAAGCCTTCCTGACCAACCTGGGACATGTGGCATCATCTCATGATGTCACGGTCCGTAACCTCCTTGCAAATTCCATCGCGGGAACATGGGGACCGTCAGATGTGTTCAAACTTTACTGTCCAACACAATGCCCGTTAACTCCTCCAGAATTAAAAATTGAGCACCTTTTACCTCAGGATAAAACATCTTTGTTCATTTTGAACACATGCAAAATGATAGGACTGTTAGTAGACCGACCTTTACCGCCCGAGAACCGGTAACACAATGCTTCGACCGATTATACTACCAATCCTGTTAGTTTCCGCTGATAACATGTGGCACAATCTCGCAGTGCCACGGTCTTTAAAACCCTCACATCTTTGATCACGGGGAAGTGCGAATCGTTGGATCCATCCTGTCTTTAGCAAACAGTTGAAATACTTAGGAATTTTGGGCTTAGGGAAATCGTGGGCACAAATATTTAAAAGGAAACTGGTCATAAGGAAATTTTGCGACTTAAGAAAAATCATTTTTCATAAACTGGTTACCCATCACTTAACACTTAGAAAATGAAATGACCCCACCCATGGTAAACAACCCTTGGCTTTAAGTGGGAAAAAGGTAATGACAAAATATAAAAAGGACCAAAAACTTTCTTTCAAACCAAGATTTAATCAAGAAAAGACAATACCCCTAAAGCCCTAAACCCTGATAACTTTACAGAGGGCAAAATAAAACCAGAACAACCAAATTTTACAAAACATAATTTTAGGTCCTATCATCTTCCACTGGCAAATTTCACACGCCTTGCTCTTAGGCTCATCATCGCCACTCTGGCAGAGGGAGAGACTTTCCACATTGCCGCTCAACCTCTCCCCCTTGAAGCAGATTTGCCTCTAGGTGGCTTGTAGTTGGCAGTGCCTCTTCACCTTCGAGTGATTTTGGTTGGCCCAATTGTTCTAAAGGGTTCCCCTGGCTTGGCTTGGCTATTTCTCCAATGAGAAAAGGTAAAGATGAATAAGAAGAGGTTGTTGAGGATGGGTGGTCTCTTCCAGACCCACCCTGACCTCGCTGATATATGGGGTAAAAAGGATGACATGGATCCACCTCCTCCTTTTGCTGCTACTACTCTAGCCTCTTAGTCTTTTTGTGTTGTTTTTGGATTTTCGGGTTGTGCCCGTGTTTTGACTAGCTTTTTTTGGGTGTTTCCAGGCTCTGCCCAAGTGACTTTCGAGGAGTGATTTATTCCTCCCACCCTTTTTTTGTAAATAGTGTACTCTTATATACTTAATTTAATGGAAATGCCTATTCATCAAAAAATCATTTAAAGATAGTTATATATTATATTATTTACTTATATAAGGAATATTTAATAAAATGCATCATTATCTCTTTTATAAATAGTAAAAATCTATTTTATTTAGACATATATGAATTCAATAAATAAATAAAATTATATTAAAAACAAAAATATATATTTAATAAAATATACTTTTAAAAAATCTTATTTTATTTTAGGATATATTAAATTATATATACATATATCTAATATTAAAATAAATTTATAAATTAAATACATATAAAAAAATTATATATAAATTGAAAAAAGGTTCACAACTCATTAATGGGGCCGCATGTCTTTTTGTATACGACTATTCTGCCTACAAAATGACATGTCCATGACATCATACATACATAACACAATAGGAAAAGTACACACCAACATAAGTGGGAACTCACCAAAAGTAGATATGGTGTGACAACATATTAGATGGAAAAGGAAGGCGGGAAAATGAAAATCAAGGAAAAAGTGTTGTTTTGGTGGGAAAAGTAAAAATAGAGGGAAACAAGTCAATATGAACACTATGGGGGTTTATTTCTAGCATAAATTGTAGTACAAAGACAACATCAGAAAATTGCAAACAAGGTGGTTAGGCCCATATAAAATTGCATATTTTTTTCCCAATGGAGCTATGCAACTTACAACGATTGACCCTGTGCAATTCAAGCTATTAGTCAATGGTCATTGCTTGAAACTTTACCATAAACCAACTTCTGAACAGGAGTTCCTGCAACAATTTAATGCTACTCATAGTTCCGAAACTCTTAAAGTTGAAGAAGGTGGACTTAATTTCCCACCTTCTACCTAGTCAAATATTTGCATGCATTCATAATAAATAATTCTACTCCTCATGGGAGTACATTTCTCCATCAATAAATTCACCACCTTTTTCATCTCACATCACTTGTCTTCCACATCACCTCACCATCATTCCACTTCACTTTTCAGCCAGTTTACTTGTTCAAATTGATACCTACTCCCACAATGTGTGGACATCATGCATTAATGACAAACTCCAGGTAGGTACTTACAAATCGTGTATATTCATTATTTCATATACTTTTATTTTCTTACTACTTTATTAATATGCATAATGCACATAGTATATCTCTTCCAAATTTCCTACACTTCTACACTAGACATGTGAGGACACCTGTCACAATTTAGGTTGGGGGAAGGGTACACATGTGTCATCCGTGTCATGACCTTTTTTTTAAGTTGTATGTTAACATGTCACTTTTTTATTTAAAAAAATCTTCTGAACCTAAGATGAAGTGACAATTTACATGTATAATGTGACCTTTCTTTAATATTAAACTTACCCATTTTGAGCCTAGTTGTATTGACACTGCCGCCATTTCAAGTTATGATCCCTTTATTTGGTATATCCTTTAATGAGCCTAATTGTCATAATAATACTGAAAGATGGGAATTGAAGGGTTATTGTCTTGGTGGAGGGGTGAAATTTCGTAAGAAGTTGCAGGAGGTGCATTTAGGGTATTTTAAGAAAATTTAAAAGATATAAGCTAAAGGTAACACAATAAGAGGACCACTTATTCAAAATAAGCCTACAATTCATATGATACTTCTTCAAGATCCTCTTTGTGAGCCAAAGTTCACGCAGTGTGGATGGTTGCATTATTTCTTGAAGATAAATGGTTTTAATAATAACATTGCTATGGAGTTTGCTCATACTTTCTCGAATGGCGAAGCAATGGTGAAAGGGTTAAAGGTAATTTCTACAGAGTGGTGGATAGCTAAAGTTTCAGGGTTGCCCATGGATAGTGAAAAATACCCTGAAGACAAGGATGCATGTTTGCCAGGGCTGAATTCACTAAACCTCATGACCCTCCACTAATTTTGGACAAGCAAGGGGCTAGAAGGCTCTCTTTACTAGACAATTGGAGGCAAGTATTAGTTTATGTGATCAAGTATCTTACCTGTGAAGGTAGCCAATATTGTCTCCATTCACTGCATTTTAAACTATTGATCCACATGAGACACGACTGGAGGATGAACATGTCAAATGTGCTATATAATCTGCTCTGAATCATGGCAACTGAAACTAAAAAAGGTAGGCCGAATTCTGTCTCACACCATTATTTAATAAAATTGCTTGTGGAAAGATCTTTCCGAGATATATCCTAGATGTCTTGGTATGAATTTGTTGTAATTACAGAGTTTAGAGCAGTTAATGTTGGACTTAGGGGTCAAGCTTTAACCCAGATGGTTAGAACTACGAAGGAAAATATTAAATTAACCCCAAGTGCCTCAACATCTAGGGCAGATACTGCATACTCTCTTGCAGTTGAACCAAGTCCATCTGAATCTTCATCTAGTAATGCTCGTAGCTCTTCAACAAACCCTTATGTTAATGTCTCACCTGAAACCCCAATGAGGACTAGGGTTGTTGTGCAAAAACAAAAACAAAAACAAAAGAAAATTAAGGAAAAAGAGGAAAAGGTAAAGAAACAAAAGTTGGAAAAGAAAATCCCAAGCCCTAGAGAACGAAAAGCTAAAGAACAAGAATCACCTACAACCACTTCTCAAACCAAGAAATATACCAAGAAACACAAACAAACCAAAACCCCTAAAGTGGCTAAGAAGGCACCATAAAGAAGTAGTCACAGGCTCAGAGGAAAACCTAGGAAAGTGGCTAAACATAGTGAGCCTATGGTTAATATTCAAATTGAATCATCGAAATCCGTTCATACTACCCCTAGTGAAGGGAAGAGGATAATTTTCAATCATCCTCCTAGTGAGGGCCTACAATTCTCCTCTTCAGCTAACCAGCAAGACAATCCACTGATGGAAGTTCATGAGTTAGAAGGGGAGAGGAATGAAGAGGTGTTGCAGGAAGGGAGGTTAAGATAGAAGCCTCAAGAGGATGTAGGTATGGAGCGCCTTCTTGGACTAGCTGTTGTAGTAGAGAAGATGGATAAATAAGTGCTAACAAGGAGAGAAGAAGAGGGATTAATACATTAAAGGCTCCAAGTAGTTAGGCAGAGGCCTACGTCTTTCTCATGGATGTCTCTAGCCTTGGACTTGTTCAAAGACATGATGGATAAGGAAGAAGAATGGAATAAATAGAAACTACAGATAATCAATAAGAAGGATAAAGAGATTGAGAGGGAAAAAAAAGATATTGCTACATTGAAAAGCAAGGTGGAGAATGTAATTATTGGCAATTGACACTCATCTGGTTTAGTTGTGTTGTCATTGATGGAAACAAACATCACTTTGGGTTGGACACTTAACCGATACTCACCGATATTCATGATTCGACAATCGATATTCAAGTCATCTGACAGACAAGGGAAACCAACAAACTAGGAATGGGTATATGAGGTCGACATAGGAGATTGATTCGGTTGATCTACATGACAATAATCAATGGCATCGGTCACAAAGTTTAATGTATTTTTTTTTTTAGGCCGACATGTAAATAAATTGTAATATAATTTTAAGCCAACATAAGGCATTCATGTTTATGTTTGGGAAGGGTATTTAAGTTAGTTCGGTTAGGTTATTTTGGATATACATACAAAGAGAAGGAATATATAGTGATGTGATATTGTGCAAGCAATGTTGATTGACTGAATGCAAATATAATATAATGTAGTCGGTCTTGGTTATTGGTTTAGAGGTTTGGGATGAGAAGTAAGTTACTGGTAAATGAGGACACAGTGACAACTGGTACAGACAATGCTTGAACCAGAACTCATCCAACATAGCAGATGCATTCTTTGAGTTCAGAATTTTGTTTGTAAACTAGTATTTGGTGTTTGTAGTCAACGAGACTCCTTTTGTGATGAGCAATGCGCTCTAGGTTGTTGGCCTTCCTGCATGTGCATGCCCCTATTGTAATATTTATTCATTTGGCAAGTGGATAGATATTGTGGGTCACCAATCCCATCGTGGTTTTTCCTCTTTGAGGTTTTCCATGTATAAATCTATGTGTTATGGTGTATGTTGTTGTGGTGGCATCATTTCTACTTACTGTTATATTCTTTTATGGTTACCAGTTACTAAAATACTTTGTTAATAAGGTTAAAATTGATCTCACCGGTAGAACATTGATTCAACGCCTCCGCCCCCCCTCCCCCCCTCTCAGTGTTCTTGGATTCCAACAATTGGTATCACAACTTGGTACCTTGGAGTAAGTTTAACAGCTTAAGGAAGATCCTGAATCTGGAATCCATGGAGATGAGTATGGAGAAACAACTTGAAGTAGCACTTGAAGATTATGATGTTGAAAGGATGAAGAACTTGAAGTTGCAAGATGAGTTGAACTCTACAAACGAATTCATTCTTATCCTACATGAGAGGCTGTCATCTGCTCAAGCTAGAAGAAAGGAACTTTTACAAAATCAGGATGATGAAGAAAAGAATGCCCTTAAAGAACAATGTCGGAATCTGAGTCAGGAGAATACTGTCATGAAGAATGAAATGCAATCGCTAACTATGAGGATGTCCGAGGAGATTGAAGACCGGAAGAAGAATGCAAAAAATATTGGAAAATCATTGAAAGACAGATCTGAGGAATACATTAGGCTGGCACACAAGAATGATATGTTGAGATCTGAGCTAGTGCAAACCCAGAATAATGAGCAGGAGTTGGAAAGATTGATAACAGTCCTAAGGGGAGATCTGGATACTGCAAATGAATACAAAGACAAGTTTACAGAAAGTTCTGCAAAGCTTGGTGATCTATTCAAGGATCAAAGATGCAAGGGAAACACTAGAGGTCTTGGATTTGAGCATGGAGAAAGCTCTGGTACTACAAATGAAGGTAAAGAAACTGATCAGAAGGAGAACCCACCTATCAACCGGAACCAGAAATTATCGGTAAGACAACCCAATGCACATAAATTAAATGGTAGATATTTTGTTTGCAATAAATTTGGTCATATGGAAAGACATTTGCAAAAACAGAAAAAATTAGGACAATCATGTAGTTCCTGCGCAGTGTTCAAATTGTAAGAAGTATGGTCATAGGATAGAAGATTGTAGAATGAATGTGAAATGTCATGCATGTGGAAAGTTTGGACATATGGCTAATTAATGCAAGTCAAGGAATGATCAAGGATAAAGTAAAGCAATTCAAAAAAATAATGTCACTTGCTATGCATGCAACAAAATAGGACATATTGCTAAGTTTTGCAGAAGCAAGAACAATCCAGTAGGAAATGATGAGAAAGGAAAGCAAAAGGTTGATGATATACAGAAGGTGTATGAGAAGAAAGGGGTTAGGAAATATGAATATCAACCGATAGAGACAAACAACCCGGTTACTCAACCGACAAAGCAAAATGTTCCTGCACCGGTAGGAAACTCGTCCAATAACTAAGGCATTAGCCTTAGGGGGAGGAAAATTAATGATAAATCTTGCATTACCCCTAGTAGCAGTCTGAAAGATTGTTTTAGATCTTGGAGAAGTCAATCTGAAGGTGTTTCGGTACTGAACTTATGGATTTTGAATATGGGATGATAAGACAACATGCATTTATGTCAATGTGAAATTAGTGTTTTTGCAGAATAAGAGAAAAATGTTGGTTCATTCTTGATCACACAACATTCAGATAAAAGAAGAGAAAGTTCAAGGAAATTCAAGGTGATCAAGAGCATTTTCAAGTGAATTTCAGTGCATTTAGAGCGGATTTTCAAGAGCTTTCATCGGCAAAGGTTGTGAGGTATTTTATCAGTTTCTGAGCTATCTCATGTTTGCAATGGCTTCTGGATCAGTTCTCGCTCTGGTAGGTTTGGATACCCCTATTGTTGTTGACATCAAGGATTGTCCTCACTCGGTTTTCAAGCAATGCCCTCAGATTGTGAAGGTCGATGATTTAGTCGGTGCCTTTTCTAGGGTTCTAGACGAGGTTCTGTATATTGAAGATGTTCGTGCATATATCCACTGCACTCTAGAGGATTTAGGTTCTTCTGAAATCAAAACAATGTACATGACAAATCTATTGGATAGGAAGGGATAGATGAAACTATTATTCCAAATTCTAAAGGATCAAGGTTTCACAGACATTTTGGAGATGCCAAATTTTGAAGATGAAATGATCTGGTATGTGCTGAGTCGTATCCATAGGGAATTCATGTGGCTAGACCGACCTTACAAAGTTGCCAAGGAGGCTATTCATGCAATCATTGGTTTGCCCTAGACTGATGAGACTCCCAAAAAGAAGAAAATATATAGCAATGAGGTGGAGAAGTTAACTGATGCAAGTTTGGACAACCGGTCAATGAGGATAAGCACTATAAGAGACAAAGTTGTTCAATTTGCAAGTATGATCATTGGTTACAAGGTAACCCAATCAGACCGATTGAACTTTGTTTCCAGCTCATGCATTTACTATGCTCATAAGATGGTCAAAGAAAATGATAGGTATGATCTCTATCAATGGATGTGTGAAGAACTTATTTCAAACCTGGGGAAGATTACGAGTAAGAAGAAAGGTGTTTTCTAGTATGGCAACCTTGTTGTTTTCTTGACGCTTTTATTTCTAAATGAGTTACCGAGATCCGGTAAAACACAATGGGCATTTGATATGCCGATAGGGAAACAAATAAAAGATGCTATAAGAGGCTTGGCACAGAACAAGGAGAGAGACTCCATTTTATGAGGTTATTTTAAATCTTTTCAGAAGACAATGAAGAAGAGAGAGAGAGAGTGCCTAAGCATATTGTTGATAAGTACTCTACATAAATATGCTTTATGGTTAAGAAGGATGAAACATTGATGGAGGCAGTGCAACCACAAAATATCTGGATCACTAAGATGGGTTATGAGGTTGATGCTGAGATCTTGGACTTATATGCCAAGACTCTTATTGATTCCACAGTTGATGAAGATGAGAAAACCTTTGGGAAAACAAAGCAAAAGGAATCCGAAGTTCAGATAGGTTTTAGCAAGAAGAAGTGGGAAGGAAAAATCAAGAAGGTTGGTGAAGATGTCGAGAAAATTTCCTCTGAAATCAAACAAATCATTGCATTAGCAGAAGGGTAATCTCCTACAACAGTTCAGACTCCACCGACAATAACAACCAACAAGGGTGTATTGAAGAGGAAGAAAATGGAAACTTATATTGCCCCTATTGAATATGGTTTTGATATTGATGTTGTGCCCTCAAAGATTCCCAAGACTTACATCAAGATACAAAGGAAAAAGCTTGAGGAAGGAAAGAAAAAGAAATTAAAGGTCACCCCTCCGACAACGCCAAAGAAAATTTTGAAGGAGAGGAAACCCATAGAGAAGAGGAAACTGGTTAAAGAGTCTACTTCTACTCCTAGCAAGAAGAAATCAGATATAGATATGGATCTTGAATCTGGTACGAGTAGTGAAGTCATTCCTCCTCTCTTAGTTGCTAAATTGATAGATCAAATAACTAAAGATGGAATTTTGAGTAATATCTGTAGACACCCAAAATTGTCCAGTCTAATTAAATAAATATTTTATTTATTTAATTATCTAAGCTTAATTCTTCTATTAATTAAATAAATCTTTATTTATTTAATTCATTCATTTATCCTCTTCTAGCCTTATTTCTCATTTAAATAAATACATTTATTTATTTAAATTATCCTTTTCCTAAATTAAATAAACATTTTATTTATTTAATTATCCCGCTTCTTCTATTAATTAAATAAATATTTATTTATATAATTAATTCATTAACCTTTTCTACCCATGACACATGTCATTCATCTATTAATTCATACACTACCTACCCCTTTCATTATTTTATTATTTCTTTTACCTACCCTCTAATCATAGCCGACCTCCTTTTACACCTCTCAATCTTATCCCTCCATTTCATATAGTGTCTTCTATATAAGGAGATGCCTCCTTCATTATCAAACCCTAATCAATCTATGCACCCCCCGTTGACTACTTGACTACACTACACTTTTGAACATAGGCGATCCTACTTGCAACCACATTCCGTTCTTTGTTGAGCTCTTGTGCACATAAAATCTGAGGGCAAATATATCAAGCAAGATCAATGGAGATAGGAAGAATGAAGATCCAAACCCTATTGGACATGTGATGGTATAATCTTTGTGATTTCATTTGATTTGCATTGTCTTAGGTAATCTTCATATGTTATGGTGATCTTTGTTCTTGTTAGGCTAGGGTTTTGTGGTTGAGTTCATTTAGCCTTTCAATATCGTTATTATTGTTATCCATTTTCACCATAAATATTTTGGCACGCCCCGTGGGACATGGATTTTTGTTAGATCAATGTTTTTTGCAGGTTTTTCTAACCCTATATTGTTGTTTCGTAAAACAATTTGGAAAATAACCTTGTGCAGCTAGGGTTTTGGACACAAAATCAAGATCTTGGAGAGATATTATAATATCTCACAAAGGGCTTGAAAATTTTGCACCAAATATTTTTTGCAGGTTGAAGAAAGTATCAGGAGCTCTCAATCCAAAATTCAAAATTTTTGGAGCACATTTTCATTTTCTATGAATTTTTTTATGATTTTTCATAAAAAATTAATTTTGAAAGCAAATGAGAGAATTTTTTGGATTTTCTTATATTTTTGGAAATCTCTCATAATTATACATGGGATTTGTTCTTTGTGATTTTAATTTTGATGCAAAATATTTCCCTAAAAATTGGATCTTTAAAAATTAGGCTTTTTCCTTATTTTGATCAGATCTCACTAATGGCTTCACATTTTGGCATCAAATTGTTTGAGCAGGTCAGGAAAAGTATCAGAAGGATTTAATAAAAATTTCAGATTTTTTGGATCATGTGTTCAATTTATATGAATTTTTTATGATTTTTCATAAAAAATTAATTTTGAGAGCAAATTAGCGAATTTTTTGGATTTTCTTACATTTTTGGAAATCTCTCAGAATAATACATAGGATCTGTTCTTTGTGATTTTAAATTTGATGCAAAATCTTTTCTCAAAAATCAGATCTTTGAAAATTAGGGTTTTGCATTATTTTACTCATATCTCACAAACTGCTTATATTTGTTGCAGAAATTTTTTTATGTAGGTTTGGAAGACCATCAGGACTCTCCAGTAAAAATTTCAAATTTTTTGGATCGATTTTGCATTTTATATGAATTTTTTATGATTTTTCATAAAAAATTAATTTTTGGAGCAAATTAGCAAATTTTTTTGGATTTTCATACATTTCTGAAAATCTCTTGAAATTTTACAAGGGGTCTTTTTTTATGATGAATCAGATCTTTGAATTGGTCAACAAAATGCATTGTTGAAGGCCCCTATTTCACAGTCTTTTGGATCTAAAATTTACCTAACTTGTGTGCTTGCAGGAAGGGGTGATTATTTCAAACAATCCAAACTACTAATAAATCTTTATTGCAGGTCCTTGACAAGGGTTTTTGGATTTTCATTGTGTGCGTTGTTTTCATAGACTAGCAAACACTTCAATTGGTGCACTAAAATTGAATCATTGTCTTTTGTATCTTGAGCAATAAACTCTTTTTGTTTAATCTTTAGAGGGCCTGTCTTCCCATGTGGTCATTAGGACTACTAGTGAGAAGAGAATGACCCAAGTGGTAGCGAGGAAAACCCACCTCTTCCAAACCACTATAAACAACTATATTCAAGGTGAAAACTATGGATAACGTGTGCTGATTAGTTCATACTGACACTATGTCTCCCCATAAACCCGTTTGATCAAATTTATTTGATCATTGTAGGGCGTAACCCCTACTGGCTGGGAGCCTTCTGTATTTACAGAGTTGAAAGTGTCGCATGTATGGCCACACGAGCGGATGCCCTTACTAGCACCTTTTTGTTTTAGAAACCAAAATCCTTCTAGTTGTTGAGGCAGGAGGTCGGACCTCTGGTAGCGGCCCACACACATACGGTTCTTAGTAGAGATACAAAGTTCACCACAGGGAGTTTTCATAGGGACTGATGCTTGGCTGACCCGAGAAGTGAGTGCCGAGGGTGGAGCCAGTGAGGTCAAGCATCTAAATATCCGCTCTGAATAGCGTAGCCTCGGGGGTAAAACCTCATGTGGGATCAACAACTATTATCTTGGCCAGCCATAAGACTTGTGCTTGACTTATTTTAAACATTCAAAACATTCAAGACCAAACAGCAAAACATTGTGTCTTTTGTGTCTTCAAGTGTATGCAAAACATTTTTACATCAAACAACACACTTTTCTTGGAGTCATTTTGAGTCAAAACACTTGCAAACATTGAGTCCTCATCAACATCATGTCCTTTTGTCACGAAAAATAGTCAAACATTCAGATTTGGTCACAACCAACAACTTCACAAATTGGAAAAATTTTACAGTCCAGCAAACAAGAGCAATCATTTTCAAAATTCTTGAGCTTCCTAGGTTGTTTCTCCAGGTTTTCATCTAGCATTCAACTTCTCTTTGGGTCTCACAAAGTCCATCATTGCTTTACATCTTGCATTAAATTTACATTTGTCTAAACTTGAGTCAAAAGGTCACTTGCTTGTCCTCATCATACTTTGTCAGCACACTACATACAACAACATTTTGCTAAGTGGTCCCTCATCAAGGTCTATCACCTTTGGGTCTCATTTGGTCTTACTTAGAGTCAAGGTCAACCTACCTCATCAAGAGAAACTATCCTCTCTTTGGAAGTCACACCTACTCTACTACATACATACTTGGTCTTACACTTTGGACATTGAAAGTACACTTCAGATTCATTTACATTACATCCAACCCTTGGTCTTCCATACTTTTTCCATTTTCATCTAGTCTCACACATCTCGGTCAATACCTAGTTCATAGTTGAAACCCGTCTTCAAAAATCTAGGAGAGAAACTAAAGAGGCTCAAGAGTCCGCAAACATGAGTTCTTATGAGTATGACAATGATATCTTTTTCAATTCTGATCATATTACATTACTTGACATGGATGCCTATAGAAACATTCCAAATGTTGAGAACATGGACACTACAAACAACAATGATACACATAATGATGATATGGACAACTTTTCAGTACATTTAGCAGATGTGGAAGAATCCATTATGGATCCCCATTTCAATCGATTGGTTGAGGAAATAATGAGGAGGGATAGACAATACTTCTTACAAGTGATGGTACAAAGTGGAGCCAAGATACCTCATGATTTTGACATGTTTCAAATAATGGAAAATCGACCTTTGCAACAACCTCACTCCAACATGGATCAAAGGAGGCCTAATAGTGGAGGCAATAGAAGACCACATCTTGTGCTTGAATCACTATCATCTTTGTTTCAAAAACCAGAGGTCCCACATACACATGGTCAAGCATATGATACTCACCTTCGCAGACCGTTATGGAAGTCTTATGCAGAGAAATATGCTCAATCACATATCAATGCTAAGGGTCAACCACCAAAGCAATTGGATATTTAAAGGCATGCTCAAAATTTGGACACAAGGAAACCCCGTGTCAAATTTGGGGGCAACACATTAGAACATGACATGCCTGTAGAGTATGGTATACATGGACAAAATAGATATTTCGTTCCTCAACATGAATCTATACCAAGTGGTCCATATATGCAGAATCACTATAGACCTCCTCCATATGAACATGTGTATGATCAATATCATCCATATATGCAACATGCTTCTCCTCCAATTGGTGCCTCAAGCATGGGGTATGGTCCAAGAAGTCGATCTCCACCTAAGAGCAATTTTGAGCAA
This sequence comes from Cryptomeria japonica, assembly GCF_030272615.1. Taxonomy (NCBI): domain Eukaryota; kingdom Viridiplantae; phylum Streptophyta; class Pinopsida; order Cupressales; family Cupressaceae; genus Cryptomeria; species Cryptomeria japonica. The sequence continues at coordinate 203,226,782 of NC_081406.1, read as the reverse complement.
CAAATCAGGGACTTAAAGAAAATGGAGGACATAAATACACTAAAGCCAACATACACAATGAGAGACATATGTCCTTATCCATTTGACAAGAGCATTCCAATGCCTCCTTTTCCTACACACTTTGTGATGCCTAAATTTGATAAGTATAGAGGAAAAGGGGATCCTAAGGCACACATAAGATAGTTTTTCACAGCTTGCATTGAGATAGCAGCAGAAGAGACATATTTGATGAGATTATTCCCACAGAGCCTAGGCGATCAAGCTATGGAATGGTTCTCCCAACTTCCACCTGGGATTAAGTCATGGGGTGACTTAGTAGAGGCATTTATTCAACATTTTTCCTATAATATAGAGACAGACATATCAGTCACTACTTTGTGCAACACCAAGCAAAAAGAGGGAGAGTCTTTTGCATCATTTTTACAAAGATGGAGGAATCTAGCCAACAGATGCTCTTGTGAAATTACACAAAAACAAATGATAGAGATGTTCACCCAAAATGTTAACAAAGACATTGGCTATGATCTAAGGAAATCTTGTTTGTCCACCTTCAAGGACATCATTGAAAAAGGCTTAGTGATAGAAAAGGTCCTAATTGAACAAGGAGTCATTAAGATATTGAAGGAAAACAAAGATAACTTTAAAGGAAAAGACAAGCCAAGATTTTGGAATAAAAACAAGAACATAGTCAATGATGGTGTTGTTGATGCCAATACAATGCGACCCAAGTTCGTTTTTTCCGGATCAAATCAGGTGAATACTCAAACAACTTCTAAATCACGAAGGAAGTACACTCCATTAGGAGAACCACTTGAGTCAGTTTTCAAAAAGCTAGTGGCAAACAAGGTAATCACTATTCCAGATTTTCGTCCATATGAACCAAAGGTTAAACCAAATTGGTGGAATGATGATGAATATTGTGAATTTCATAAGAGAAAGGGTCATAAGACAGGAAATTGCCATCGACTGAAGAACATCATACAAGATCTCATTGATAGGGGTGACATTGAGATTGAAGGGCACTCATCCAATCAAGAACATGAGATGTTTAAGGAACCATTCCCAAAGCATGACAAGGGAAAAGTTGTAGCCACAGATGACCAAACCAACTATACCAGAGCATCCTACAACTATGATTCAACTATCAATCACATCTCGATGGACAATTACGTCTCTACCATTATCATCAAGGACAAAAACCCTGAGAATTCTACCCAAAGACCCAAGATTGTCCTAAAAGGCATGGGGTCTTCTTCTGAACCTACCTCTGAATGTAATGTCACAACTCATCGAGGTAAATTCAGTTTGCAAGGTGCTCCAGCTAAAAACACCGCTTCCTCATCAACCAAGCCTGAGTATGATCTTGTAGAACAGTTAGGGAAGACACCTGCTCTTATTTCAATCCTTGAGCTCTTACGCATATCCCCCACACATAAAGCTATTCTTGACAAAATCTTGAGAGATACTTCCGTCCCTACTGATCTGAATGTGGACCAGTTTCAAGCCATGGTGGGATACCTATCCATTCCACACTCCCTTACATTCACAGAAGCTGACGACGCCTCCATGAGCCAGCCACATAATGCACCTTTACACATTGAAGCCTTCATACACAAACATCGAATAAAACGAGTCCTGATAGATGGAGGAGCAGGTCTAAACATTTGTACATTGAGCACTATTAAACAACTGGGATATTCTGATAAAGCTATGAATTCTACAAACAAAATTACCATCAAGGCATATGATGATGAAGAGCATTCATCCAAAGGCATCGTCACCTTATCTCTCAGAGTTGGGCCCGTTACAAAGGATGTGGTTTTTCAGGTCCTTGATCTAGATCTCACATACAACATACTCTTGGGACATCCTTGGATTCATGAGATGAGTGCAGTACCATCTACATATTATCGATGTATCAAGTTTCCACACAGTGGAGTTGAAGTGACCATCAAAGCGGATCCAAATCCATTCATATATTGTAACAATCTACGACCTAGATCAGAAATAACAATTCCAGTCAATCAAGAAGCTATTCCTTCATAAGCATATGTGGATCCAGAATCCTTGAAAGTTTCTACATCAAAACAAGCAGAGATAAAAGAAAAGATCAAGATTAAAGACCTTGGTTGTGGTGAGTATATCTTTCATGTTGATCAACTCCCACTATCTCCTAAGGTATTCAGTCAACAAGAACAATCTACAAACAATTTGCAATACCAAGGAATTGGGTATGAACCACCTAGTGTTGTGTCTACTAAGTCTGAATGCAAATCTCCTCTAGTGGTGCAAGCAGCTCTTGATGTCAATAGTCCTAAGAGTAGTTCCAGCAAATAATCTATTGAGTGTATCGCCAACCCTCTTGAGAAATCACATAGCTTTACCATTTCATCCACTCATTCCATTTCCACTCCGCTCCTAGACTTGGATCAACAAGAATTAGAAAAACCCTTACTAATTGGGGATAAAAAATCAAGATTTGAAAAGAAAAATCTAAAAGTCAATAATAAAGAAAAGTCCTTTCGTCCAAATCAAAATCAAAAGCTATTGGACTTTGCAAAAATCAAAGTCAAGGATAAAAATCATATGAAGAAAAAAGAGAAAGAGTTGATCTCCCCTAATACCAAAATAACTGGGGGCAAAATTTCTAAAATTTTTAGTCAAACAACATACTTGTTGATCCTAAGTCTCCATCATGCTATCCTACTTTCACTTCTTTTCGCAATCATAAGCCTTCATCACTCATCCACTTGTTTCACACATCCATTCCCTTCTGGCGATACATCATGGACCTTTAACGGAGCTTCCTTGAAGGATTTTGTTATCAGGGGTGCCCAAACTTCTTCAGGTGACACGCATATGGGCCTACGTAGTCCACACACTAGTAATTCTATCGCAGTTCCTTTATCAAGGAAGACAGTCACTCAAGCTACACATCATTCAGTCAAGGAATGATACAACTATAATCATAAGGTAAAGCCTCACACATTTGAGGTGGGTGACTTAGTTCTCAAAGAAAATCCCAAAAATCAACAAGACAGAGAGAAGAAGGGCAAGTTCGAACCAAATTGGCTTGGTCCTTACATCATTACAACAACATATGGATATGGGGCATATCAGCTCTCAACTACAGAAGGTGAACCTTTGGAGGATCCTATCAATAACATGCACCTTCGCAGGTTTTACACATAGCTCTTCAGAGTATCCTAATTTAAAAAAAAATACAAAAAATTCAAAAATTTCAAAAATACAAAAAAAATTATAAAACAAAAATATCATTACTTAGTGAAAATCTGGCAGACAAGCGCCTTGTGACAACAAAAAAATCAAAAAAATCAAAAAAGTGAAGAGAAATAAATCCGTCCAACGGTGAAAACCACTTCGGTGGCACCCTGGGCAAGAACCATGGTGAAAATTGGGTCACCAGCGCCATGCGTAGAGACATTGCTCCTCCCTCCTTCAGGATTCCATTTCATCCTTCACTTTGCACACACTCACAACCTATTCATTCATAATAAACTTACCCATTCCCATCATGGCTTGTTATTGATCTACCCAAGATTGGTTCGCCATTCATAATAAACCTCCCTTTTCACCTCCCTTTCCATCCATAATAAATCAAATCCTATATGTGGCTAAGGCAAATCCTACATCTAGTGATGGGTGTGGAACTGAGAACATCACATGTTTCGAGGAGTACAGTTTCTTCCAGCTTCCTTTAGTCTATCCGTGCACAATCCGCAATAAAGCAACATTTGCATCACATATTCGCAAAAAGGTAAGGATGGGGTATCGTCACCTATTTGTATTTGCTGTCTGTGGATTGTCTCTTTGTAATGCTATGACTTGTCCACGGATATGAGGACACTGAGAGTCTAGTGTGAACTGGGGCATTCCTTGTTTGTGATTGTCTTATCTCCATGCAAACAAATACAATGACTTTCTGGGTCAAACATATGCCTCGAATGTCATAACCTACTTTCCATAATAAAGCTCAATGATGATAAAGAACAAGAAGCTCTTTCACTTTCATATCTTCTATCTTTCATCCCCCTTTCTTGATTGACTTCCATCATCCTTCTCGAGTCCGCGTAGCCTGCTATCACATGACTGAGTATAATGACACACCAAAAACATTTGCATTTCATGTAGTTGCACCTGCATTACCACATATAAGCATTTCATACATACATATAGATATCACAACTGCAACACAACCTGCACACAACACCTGTTAGCACAATTTACATTTGCATTATCATATTCATCTGCATTACATACATTCACATTTGCATCATGCATAACATATAAAACATAAAAGAACAAAAATATATAGCATTGCATAATATACATATTTGCATCCATATCATAAGCATCACATAGAAACATACATCACATAGGTATGCATGCATATAGCTGCCGCAAAGATGAATCATCTCATATATATAATCATAAGTGTCATGATACAATGATGTCAAGATCATATGGCTACTGTAGACACCCAAAATTGTCCAGTCTAATTAAATAAATATTTTATTTATTTAATTATCTAAGCTTAATTCTTCTATTAATTAAATAAATCTTTATTTATTTAATTAATTCATTTATCCTCTTCTAGCCTTATTTCTCATTTAAATAAATACATTTATTTATTTAAATTATCCTTTTCTTAAATTAAATAAATATCTTATTTATTTAATTGATCCCACTTCTTCTATTAATTAAATAAATCTTTATTTATTTAATTAATTCATTAACCTTTTCTACCCATGACACATGTCATTCATCTCTTAATTCATACACTACCTACCCCTTTCATTATTTTATTATTTCTTTTATCTACCCTCTAATCATAGCCGACCTCCTTTTACACCTCTCAATCTTATCCCTCCATTTCATATAGTGTCTTCTATATAAGGAGATGCTTCCTTCATTATCAAACCCTAATCAATCTATGCACCCCTCGTTGACTACTTGAATACACTACGTTTTTGAACATAGGCGATCCTACTTGCAACCACATTCCATTTTTTGTTGAGCTCTTGTGCACATAAAATCTGAGAGCAAATATAACAAGCAAGATCAATGGAGATAGGAAGAATGGAGATCCAAACCCTATTGGACATGTGATGGTATAATCTTTGTGATTTCATTTGATTTGCATTGTCTTAGGTAATCTTCATATGTTATGGTGGATATTTGTTCTTGTTAGGCTAGGGTTTTGTGGTTTAATTCATTTAGCCTTTCAATATCGTTATTATTGTTATCCTTTTTCACCATAAACAATATCCAACATTAATATGTCCATATGGATGATAAGGAACAAATGGAGATTGAGGAAGTAGTTTTGTTATGCTTAGATATATATAAGAAGACATTACTTGAGATTGGAAATCAAATACTGGGAGATTTGTACAATAAGCTAGATGCTAGGAGATTGTCTGTACTTGAAGAAGATAAAAATATAAAGATGCTAGAGTTATTGATTGTTTGTGGTGCAATAACTGATGAGGAGTTGCAGCAATGTCTGGAATATGCAAATAAAATAATTTTTCAGAGCAAACACAGACATGTGAGTCTAATGGTAGGTATAGTAAATGAAATAGTTAAGGAGACCCACAAGACATGGGTAAAATTCTTTGTAGATAAACCTGATTTCTTTACTCCACTAGTATTCCCTCCTAAGTCTGGTATTCAAGATATCTTAGTTGATGGTAAAGGGAAAGGTATATTAGGTTTGGATTCACTGGTTTTGGAACAGAAACTAACAAAGGATATTCCTCTAGCAGTATCACTTGTACATAATGTAGAGAAACCAATAGTTAACACTGAAGTTGTGCATGATAAGCAGAATACACAGGAACAGAACATTTTAGATTTAGAGGTTATTGATGTAGATACAAAAAATAAACAGTTTGAGGATATTGAACCTCTGACAAAAAATGTACATACAAAAGAGGTTAACATTGAGTAGGTTACCCCACCAAGTGGCAAAGCCATCGATGGTAGTCAGCAGGTTGGAGAGTCTAGTAATTCATTGTTGACACTTGGCTCATTTGGTCAAGTTGATTTTGGACAGAGGAATATAGAGCAACTAAGTAGTTTTGAATTGATGTATGTTGCAGCTCAAAAGTTAAGGAAGGAAGGAAAAGAAGACAAGAAAGTCATTGAGCAGGCCATTCCGGTTCTGCAATAGCTAGTACCAGGATACACTAGTCCTGTAGCTAGCCCCTCTAGTAAGCTTAAGAGATTGACTAAACACATTGCAAAAGAGTTTCAAACTCTTCAACAGATATCAAACCGTTAGTTAATAGAGAGATACAATGCAGTTAACAAGGTCACCTGTGACAATATGATCATATCAGACAAGCTGAAGATGATAGATCAACTAACAAAGATTGATGAGCCTCTTAATTAGTGTAGTTGTATATATAGGTCATGTACTAACACTAACAAACTTACATCTGACCTGGAGGTAAAAATAAAGCGGCAAAGGCCCGGTTGGAACATCTGGCTAACAATTTTGATGGTACTTAGTCATTGACCAGTGCTATTGATGGTCAAATTTTGGTTACAGAATCTGAGATATCAGCCTTGGAGAAAGATATAGATAGGCTAATCTGGTGAGCTAGGGAATTGAGAGGATTGGTTAGTGTATATGGTGAAAATGGATAACAATAATAACGATATTGAAAGGCTAAATGAATTCAACCACAAAACCTTAGCCTAACAACAACAAAGATCCACCATAACATATGAAGATTACCTAAGACAATGCAAATCAAACGAAATCACAAAGATTATACTATCACATGTCCAATAGTGTTTGGATCTCCATTCTTCCTATCTCCATTGATCTTGCTTGATATATTTGCTCTCAGATTTTATGTTTACAAGAGCTCAACAAAGAACGGAATGTGGTTGCAAGTAGGATCGCCTATGTTCAAAAGCGTAGTGTAGTCAAGTAGTCGACAGGGGGTTTGATAATGAAGGAAGCATCTCCTTATATAGAAGACACTATATGAATTGGAGGGATAAGATTGAGAGGTGTAAAAGGAGGTCAGCTATGATTAGAGGGTAAGTAAAAGAAATAATAAAATAATGAAAGGGGTGGGTAGTGTATGAATTAAGAGATGAATGGCATGTGTCATGGGTAGAAAAGGTTAATGAATTAATTAAATAAATAAATATTTATTTAATTAATAGAAGAAGTGAGATCAATTAAATAAATAAGATATTTATTTAATTTAGAAAAAGGATAATTTAAATAAATAAATGTATTTATTTAAATGAGAAATAAGGCTAGAAGAGGATAAATGAATTAATTAAATAAATAAAGATTTATTTAATTAATAGAAGAATTAGGCTTAGATAATTAAATGAATAAAATATTTATATAATTAGACTGGACAATTTTGGGTGTCTACAGTTAGTCCCCAGTTGAACACTTTGTTACTTGATAAGAGGGAAAGTTTAGAATTGATGAATAAGCCCACACTGATAGACCTAAGTGAAGAAGAGCTTCATGCATACATTCTTAATAGGTTTGTATCTATTTTGGGAACATTGAAAATCGGTTGAGATACTTACTTAGGATTTTTGAAGGGTGTTTACCTGGATATATTCAAGTACATCTAGATCCAATAAACACATTTTGATTTCATTCTTTCATTCATTTGTCTAGCCTTTGTCATTGATGTCAAAGGGGGAGTGGTTGTTGTAAAAAATGTTAAGGGCAATAAGAAGTAATGTATATCTCAGGGGGAGCAGGGTCGGTTTTGGGAGGAACTAGGACAACACTTCAGCGATCCATTTTTCACATGAGTGTTGTCATCAATACCAAAGGGGGAGATTTTTGGCAATTGATACTCATCATTTAGTTATGTTGTCATTGATGGAAACACACATCATTTTGGGTTGGACACTTAACCGGTACTCACCGGTATTCATGATTTGGCAACCGACATTCAAGTCATCCAACAGACAAGGGGAACTGACAAACTAGGAATCGGTATATGAGGCCGACATAGGAGATTGATTCGGCTAGTCTACATGGCAACAATCGGCGACATCGGTCATGAAGTTTAATGTATTTATTTTTGTCTAGGCCGACATGTAAATAAATTGTAATCATTGTAAGACAACATAAGGCATTCATGTTTATGTTTGAGAAGGGTATTTAAGTTAGTCCAATTAGGTTATTTTGGATATACATACGGAGAGAAGGAATATATAGTGATGTGATATTGTGCGAGCAATGTTGATAGACACAATGCAAATATAATATTTTTTAGTCAGTCTTGGTTATTGGTTTAGAGGTTTGGGATGCGAAGTAAGTTACCGGTAAAGGAGGACACAGTGATAACCGATACAAACAATGCTTGAACCAGAACTCATCCAGCATAACAGATGCATTCTCTGATTTGAGAATTTTGTTTGTAAACCAGTATTTGGTGTTTGTAGTCAGTGAGGCTCCTTTTGTGATGAGCAGTGCACTCTAGGTTGTTGGCCTTCCTCCATGTGTAGACCCCTATTGTAATATTAATTTATTTGGCTAGTGGATAGATATTGTGGGTCACCAATCCCATCCTTTTTGAGGTTCTCTATGTATAAATCTCTATGTTATGGTGTATGTCCTTGTGGTGATATCATTTCTACTTACTGTTATATTCTTTTATGGTTACCGGTTACTGAAATACTTTGTTAATAAGGTTAAAATTGATCTCACCGGTAGAACACTGATTCACCCTCCCTTTCAGTATTCTTGGATTCCAACAGTAGCAATCTTGGTAACATATATTTTCAAATGTAGAACACCACCAAGAGTATATGAAATATATTTAAGAAATAAGATTTTCATTTGATCGATCAAACCCACGGGTGAGTGAAAGATTAAATCAGAGGAAAGAAAAAGAATAAAAATAAGAAACAAGATTCATACATAGGAAATTAATTTTTTTATTTATAGGAAAGAAAAGAATAAAAACAAGAAAACAAGATTCATGCACGGGTAATTAATCTCTATTCACAGAGAGAAGAATTAATTCTTGGAAAAAAATAACTAAATAGGAAAAAGAGGATTTTTGCACAAATCTAGACTTAAATAGAAAAGAAAGCAAAAGCAAGATCTATTTCCTTCTTTTTCCCTAAAGAAAATTAATTAAATAAATAGATATTCTTACATGCATTTTTAAGGAGAAAAGGTTTACTTTTTTTTTTCTTTTTTTTTTTGAAACAACACACACACACACACACACACACACACACACATATATATATTCTTATTTTGAATTAATAGAATTTCCTTTATTAATTTTTCTAATTAACTAAGATGGTAGATATATTATATGAAATAAACTCTAAGAGAGAAAATAAACTATTTATTGCAAAATACAAAGTTCACGTATGTCAATTAAAAGAATGCAAAGAGAGGAGAACCAGGATACTCGAAGCTCGATGTAGAATCCCCTCCAAATTCTTCAAGCTAGCCTCCCTTGATCCTTCCTAGAAACTTTGTGAAATTTCTTGAAAACAACTACTTAACAATCCTACAATGAAATGTGACTCAAAGAGAAACCTACTACTTTCAATAACTTGAGAAAATTTCTTTCTTCAAAATAACCAACCCCCTCTTTTCAAAAACATGCATACATTATATAGAAAAGATCCCTCAATTCCACTATCAAGAGAATTAACTGAAAGAAATGATTCTTTTTCAATATTGGATCGATGTAAAATTGATTAATATCTTAGTGGGGGGAGTTACATGCAAGGAAATTAAAGAATGAAGATTCCTCTAGAAGCTTCTAATTTCTCCTACAACATGTGCCTATTTGAGAATGGGAAATTAAATAATGCCTATTTAAATTATATTCTCCAAGTGTGTATGTGGGTCAATTATTTAACCTTTTATAATAATTATTCAACCATATTCAATAGCTCAACCACAAAAAGATATAATAGTAATTGTATCAAATGAAAAGTGATAAAGGAGGGTTATGACATCCTCCCCCCCTTAAATCGTGCATCGTCTTGATGCACTTATTCAATGTATCCATAAAAGAGTCTATAGTTCATGATCATTCTAAAACAAAAAAGGAACATTTTGTTGCATTTCCCTAGTATCTTCCCATGTGGCATTTCTTTCATTGTATTGTTTCCACTGTACTTTGCATTGATCAACCTCTATGTTGCGCAATTGGTACAAATGCCTCTCCAAGATTTTGAATGGCTCTATCATTATTCCCCCCGTTTCCTGGACTTGTAAGGCATCCCAATTCAAGATATGTTTTTCATCAAGCACAGACTTTTTAAGGAGAGACACATGGAAGACACCATGGATTCGGCTCAATTGGGGAGGTAAGGCCAACTGGTATGCAATTGGATTAATCCTATCCAAGATCTCAAAAGGCCCAACATAACGAGGTGCAAGCTTAGTCTTTTTACCAAATTTTATGGAGCTCTTGTGTGGCCTAACCCTTAGGAAGACTTTCTCTCTCACCTCAAACTCCCTTGGTGTCTTGTTCTTATTTGCATAACTCTTCTGCCTATCTGAGGCTTCCTTCAATCTTTGCCTAATCTCCTTAGCTTTCTTTTCCATTTCCTTTAACATATCTAGACCAATAATTACTCTATCTTCAAGACTGTCCCAACTCAAAGGTGTTTGACATGGCCTACCATACAATGCTTCAAAAGGTGTCATTCCCAAAGATGTTTGATATGTATTATTGTAAGAAAACTCTACCAGAGGTAGGTAATCTTCCGATTTCTTTTGTTGTTCCATGCAGTACATGTGAAGTAGGTCTTCCAAAATCTGATTTGTCCTTTATGTTTGACCGTCAGTTTCAGGATGGTATGCAGTACTAAAATTTAGTTGAGTTCCCAGAGCTAATTGAAGAGTTGTTAAAAACCTTGAAGTGAATTTAACATCTCTATCTGATATGATTTTCTCTTGCATTCCATGCAATCTAAATATTTCCTTAACAAAGCGCCTTGCCAAGGTAGGCACATCATCTGTCAGATTCCCTAGTATGAAGTGTGCCACCTTAGTGAGTTTGTCAATTACCACCATTATTGTATCATGCCTAGAAGGTGACATGGGAAACCCTTGCACAAAATTCATGCTAATAACTTGCCACTTGTGTTGAAGTACATCATGTAAGTGTAATAATCTAGCTGGATGTCTATGCTCTTCCTTTACCCTTTGAAACTCCAAACATTTAGCCACATACTTAACTATGCCATTTTTCATCCCTTACCAAAAGTATAGCTTCTTTAGATCTGCATAATTTTATTAACTCCCGGGTGCCCTAAGTAAGGGGTATTATGAGCCTCTGATAAGACTACCTTCCTTAAGTTCCCTAAACTAGGAACATAGATTCGACTATTGTATTTGAGCAGCCCATCTTCATCTAATGTATACCCTTCAACCTTATAATCTGTTGGATCGTATTCTAAAGTCAATTTGACTTGCTCATACCATGGGTCATGTCCTTTCTCATCTATTACTTTCCTTTTGAAAGTATTTTTGAATGTTGCTATAGTCATGAAGTGCCTCCTCCTACTTAAAGCATCTGCAACCCTATTTTCCTTCCCCTTAATATATTCAAAATCATATTCACTTAAAAATTCTAACCAACTTCTTTGTCTAGCATTTAAGTGGGGTTGAGTTAAAATGTACTTTAGTCCTTGATTATCAGATTTTAACTCAAAGGGCATCTCCAGTAAGAAGTGCCTCCATTTTTGTAGGGCATGCACAATTGCTACTAACTCTAAGTCGTGGGGTGCATAATTAACTTCATGAGTCTTCATCTTCCTAGATTCATAAGCTACTACCCCTTCATCTTGGATAAGTACTCCTCCTAAACCTTCAATAGAAGCATCAACTATGACTGTGAAGTGTCCATTCGGATCTGGTACCCTTAAAATGGGTGTTGAGGTTAGTTTTTCTTTCAAAATTTGCCTTATCACTTTGCTTTGTCCACACAAAATTTTTACCTTTCCTCTGTAATGATGTGATAGGGTTTGCTATCTTAGAGAATCCTTCCACAAACCTCCTATAGTACCCTACTAGCCCTATAAAGCTTCTTACCTCTGAAACATTTTTAGGGATCAACCATTCTATTATTGCCTTTATCTTATTTGGATCAACTGCTATTCCTTCCTTTGATATGATATGCCCAAGGTAGTGAATCTTTTCCTCGAAGAAGGCACATTTTGATAGTTTTCCATATAACTTATGTTCCCTCAACCTTTGCAAAACCATTTGTAGGTGTACTAAATGTTCCTCCTCATTCCTAGAGTAAATCAATATGTCATCTAGAAATACCAAGACAAATTTGTCCAAGTAGTCATGGAGTACACTATTCATTAGGTTCATAAATGCAGCTGGGGCATTAACTACACCAAAAGGTACTACTGTGAATTCATAATTCCCATAGCTAGTCCTAAAAGTTGTCTTCAGAATGCCCTCTTCTTTAATTCTGAGTTGATTGTATCTTGATCGGAGGTCTATCTTTGAGAAAATTGTTGCTCCTTTCATTTGGTCAAAAAGATCCTCTATTCGAGGTAAGGGATACCTATTCTTTATTGTGGCCTTGTTCAACATCCTATAGTCAATACATAGTGTTAAGGTCCCATCCTTCTTCTTAACGAATAAGACTGGTACTCCCCATGGTGATACACTTGGCCTTATTAATCCCTTAGCTAAGAGTTCCTCTAATTGCATTTTGAGTTCTTGTAATTCAGTTGTGTTCATTCGGTAAGGTGCCCTTGATACTGGTTAAGCTCTCGGTAGTAAGTCGATAGAAAAGTCAAACTTCCTTTTAGGGGGTAAGCTTGGTAATTCTTCTAGAAATACATCCTTGAATTCTCATAATAAAGGGGCATTTTCAAGGGTTGGGGTATTTTCCTCTTCTTCTTCATCAATTCCAACCATATAGATTAGGCCTCCTCTTCTTCTTTCCTTCTTTAATTGCATGGCTGATATGGTTTCTAGGTTAATGGGGTTAAACTTTCCTTGGATTTTGACCCTTTTTCCCCCATCATCCAAACATTCAACAACTTTTTTATAGCAATCTACATTAGCTTGATAATCTGTTAACTCATTCCAATAATTACATCATATAATCCTAGGAGTGCCACATAGAGAGCTACCCTTGTTTCAAACTTAGGAAATTGTACCCTTGCCCTTGGCAAACACTTAGTTACTTCCCTAGTTGCCTTATCCCCATATTGAACCATCCATGATGACTCCATTTGATTAACTTTTAATTCATATTTGCTTACTAATTTAGGTGAGATGAAACATTCAGATGACCCAGTGTCAATTAGAATTGAAATTGGTTGTTCAAATAGTGTACCTGTAGTTTCCACGAGAACATTCTGGAATCTTGTTCTTCGGTTCCTAACTGTTGCATGAATCCTTTATTGAGGCCCTTGTTGTGGTTGATTGGCCCTAATATGACCTTGCATCCTGGGACATTCTCTAGCAAAATGGTTTTCCCCACACATAAAACATCCACCTGGAGGTCCCCTCCTGCCTTGATTCCTAGGGGGATCATTCCTTGTTTCATTGGCCCTGGGTGGATAAGTTATTTTGTTGTGCTGGTCATTCCTATTATAATTGCCCCTATTGTTATTATTATTATTATTATTATTTCCATTCCTCTAATATTGATTAGGGGGTGGCCTTCTTTTGAAAGAATTATTCCTTTGACTTTTGTTGAAGTTAGTGTTCCCCTTGAATTCCTGCTTCCTTTTAAATGAGTGGTTCCCATTATAGTTATGCCTTGCTATTGTTAGGGCTTGAATCTTTCTCTCCTACCTTAGGGACTTTTCAAGTAATTCATTCATGTTTTTGGGTCCATGCATGTCAACCTCTGCCCCTATGTTGGTATTTAGTCCAAAAATAAACTTCCTCGTTTGACCTTCTTCATCATTCTGGTACATAGGTGCGTACTTAAGCAATTTGGCAAACTTATCCCAATATTGTTGGACTGATAGGGGCCCTTGTCGTAGATTATGGAACTCTGTCACCTTCTGATCAAAGAACAATTGTGGTAACCACCTTTTATAGAAATGGTGAACAAATTGATCCCATATGATCATATCCCTGCTATACCCATTTTGCTCCATTGTGTTGGTCCATCAACTAGCTGCCTCCCTTGTGAGTTGATAGGAACCCCATAAGGCCTCGGTTGTTTTGCTAAAATCCCTTAGTTCAAAATACTTTTCTATTTCATTTAACAAATTTTCAGCTCCTTCAACAATTTGCTTCCCATCGAACTTGGGGGCGTGATTTTCTTCAAATCCTTAGAGATTTCCAACATGTTATTTTCTCTTCTATTGTCCATCACACTCCCTTGATTGTTACCAGGGTTCCCATTTTCAATTTCACTTCGATTTTCAATGTCATTTTGCCTTGCCCTAAGGTCCTGCATTGTTTGCTCCAAGAAGTTGATCTTATCCTTCTGTTTGGTTAGCAGGTTGATTATAGCCTCAACCCCATCTTTGTTATTCCCTTGGTTTTGTTGATTCCCTTCATGGTTTTCCTCATGGTTTTCTGCATGGTTTTCTTCATGATTTTCCTCATGGTTAGCTTCCCTTTGTCTCCTAGTGGTAGCACGTCTTCCATTTCCCCTTCCTCTTCCTCTTCCTCTTCCCCTTCCTCTAGCCATCTAGGGTTTACCTGAAAATTAAATGATATAGTTAGTTCTTGATTTAAGATCTTATAATTTAATCTTTACCATTGAAGTGAGCACAAGGCCTATATTTGAACCTTTGCTTTGATACCACATGTAATAACCCACTATACTTAACCCAACAAAATTTTGACCTTTTTTTTTTAATTTAATCATTTGTATTTGATTCAATCACATACTTTGGGCATCTATCCATTTGGATTAGGCATTCATCCATTTGGGATGAGCATCTAACCATACGGGTTAGGCATCTGTCCATACGGGACAAGAGGTTTCATCTATCCAATACAGGATAGGCATCTATCTATACGGGGTAGGAATCTATCCATACGAGGTAGTCATCTATCCAACTTGGGATAGGAGGTGCTCTGGCGAGAGACTTAGACTCATCGTGACCATTCGAGTCTTGAGTCACTCACTAAGTACTACACTTTTCTAATAGGAGTTCACCAAGGTCGCCGTCCTTAGGAGAAATCAAAATAACATAGTGGAAGTTTGAATTCCGCCTTGGAATTTGGCTTAAAGCCTCGGGAAGTCAAGCGAATCCATACGTGATTCCTTCCAAGTATGCATTGAATTACTTTTTCTTTTCTTTTTCTTATCTTTCAATTAGGAGGCTTTGTAATCCATCTATTATACCAAATCCTAGACCCCATCCCGAATGCTTGAGTAATAGGGACAACTTCGTCCCTAGACTGCCTACATACCCGTTTCGACACGGGATCAAGGCGTAAAGTATGTAGTTCTGTTTCTAATCTATGGTTTACTGTAAACTATTTGGTGGGTACGCAACCCTTTCTAGGGTCAATGTCCCAAATAGTTTCTCTGCGGTTGCTACCCACGATGGTAGCTTTTAAGAAAAGGTTCAAGGTGACCTATTGTTTGTAGCCTAAAACATATAGGTCCTAACACCTATCATAAGTGTCACCCTTGACCCAATTGTCAATCATCAACAACTCTTCGAGATTAAGCCAAGTTTATAAAAGCATTTCACTCAATCAACCCTAAAGGGGTTTACTATGGTTTAACTAGCAGATGTAAATTCATTTAAAGATTATCTTATTAGATTATTGTTCCAAGGGGGATTACCCACCCCTTGGATTTTAACTTCCAAGTGTCCCTTATTACTCCCCAGCGATTTATAGGGACGATGCCACAGACGTCGTTGATGCAGCTTTATTAGGTGTTAGGTGCAGTAGTTCAACACGACAACTTTACCTGTAACTGTGACCCAGAGGCACCGTTTATATCGAACGCTGCTAAGTTTTAGTTTCCAACACCTCTTGTTTAGTTTTCTAACTAAAATAATTAACTCTTACATTCAATGATCTTAACATTATTCTAATGTAGACAAAATTGAAACTCATATTGAGAAATATGACACAAAATTATCTCTACGTATAAATGAAGGAAATTCTCTTGAAGTAGAATCTTATTAACATTCAAAAAGAAGAAGAAAATTAAATAAGAGATCTACCATCTAATGACATCAATTACACAACTAGCATGGATAAATAAGAAAGTGTAACTTGTATAGAAATAATGAGAATTGAATAAATACACCACCATTAAAAGTAACTTGCATGACATTAAATTTGTCTTTTTCTAATTTTACCCCCTTTTAAAATAATATTGATACTTAGGTAAGAAAGGAAATATCAATCTAAATTCATGAAATAAATGAATCGTCCAATTAAATAAATCTAATTAGTTAAAATTCATTGCGAAGAATTTAAATTGTTCATTCCTATCTAAGTTTTCCAATCACTTGACAAAATGATTTCCCATTTATCTAATCTAGATTCAATTATTGGGACCTATTTCCAATTTTAATCCCCTTTAGAATTTACAAATAGTGATACAATAAAATTTGATAAATTAACAATCATTTTCTATGTATGCATATTGATATTATTAAAATTAATAATTACTACAAATTATTAAAATTAGTGTTAACATAATCTTAATATTTTAATATTATTAATAAATTATTATATTTTTATTCTATTTAAAAGCTATTAATACCCAATCTTACTTTGATTAAGTTTTATTTATAGAAATAATAACTATTGATTTATTTATTAGTGGTTAAATACAATAAAAATATAGATAATAGTTGTATGATGAAATTACAGAGTTACAGAGAATGATTTTCTAGAGGCATCAACAGATTTCACATATTCTTGAGATGCGTTTTTTTTTTTGAAAAGGTTTATTTACAGAGAATGATTTTCGGGAGGCATCAACAAATTTCACATATTCCTGAGATATATTTCTTTGAAAGGGATTATTTACAAAGAATGATTTTTCGGAGGCATTGGCAGATTTCACACATTCCTGAGATGTATTTTTTTTTGAAAAGGTTTATTTACAGAGAATGATTTTCCAGAGATGTTGATAAAAAACAATAATTTAAAGAAAGGGTTTATTTAAGAGAGCGATTTTCTGGAAACATCGATATAAAACAATAATTTAAGAAACAGATTTCTTAGAAAGGAAAAGTTTAGAGAAAATACTTTACACAAGGCACCAATAATTTGTTGAATAGATTTTTGAGAGAGAGTAGTTTTATTTTATTCTTATAGAGAATATCAAATACATTTGAAAATTTCATTTCCTACAATCACAGAGAAGTAGACTACTCACAAATGGGAAATAAGGAACAAAAAGAAATACACACAATTGATCAAACCCTCATTCAAAGAAAAATAAGCTTCTGGTGCACAACTTTATAATCACAGAGAGGTAGAAAGGAAAATTCACTATTAAAGAATAAAATTTTCATTTGATTGATCAAACCCACGAGTGAGTGAAAGATTAAATCAGAGGAAAGAAAAAGAATAAAAATAAGAAACAAGATTCATACACATGAAATTAATTTTTTAATTCATGGGAAAGAAAAGAATAAACACAAGAAAACAAGATTCATGCACAGGTAATTAATCTCTATTCATAGGGAGAAGAATTAATTCTTGGAAAAAAATAACTAAATAGGAAAAAGAGGATTTTTGCACAAATCTAGACTTAAATAGAAAAGAAAGCAAAAGCAAGATCTCTTTCCTTCTTTTTCCCTAAAGAAAATTAATTAAATAAATAGATATCCTTACATGCATTTTTAAGGAGAAAAGGTTTACTTTTTTTTTCTTTTTTTTTGGAAACAACAAATACACACACACACACACACACACACACACATATATATTATTATTTTTAATTAATAGAATTTCCTTTATTAATTTTTCTAATTAACTAAGATGGTAGATATTTTATATGAAATAAATTCTAAGAGAGAAAATAAACTATTTCTTGCAAAATACAAAGTTCACGTATGTCAATTAAAAGAATGCGAAGAGAGGAGAACCAGGATACTCGAAGCTCGATGTAGAATCCCCTCCAAATTCTTCAAGCTAGCCTCCCTTGATCTTTCCTAGAAACTTTGTGAAATTTCTTGAAAACAACTACTTAACAATCCTACAATGAAATGTGACTCAAAGAGAAACCTACTACTTTCAATAACTTGAGAAAATTTCTTTCTTCAAAATAACCAACCCCCTCTTTTCAAAAACATGCATACATTATATAGAAAAGATCCCTCAATTCCACTATCAAGAGAATTAATTGAAAGAAATGATTCTTTTCCAATATTGGATCCAAGCAAAAATTGATTAATATCTTAGTGGGGGGGAGTTACATGTAAGGAAATTAAAGAATGAAGATTCCTCTAGAAGCCTCTAATTTCTCCTACAGCATTTGCCTATTTGAAAATGGAAAATTAAATAACGCCTATTTAAATTATATCCTCCAAGTGTGTATGTGGGTCCATTATTTAACCTTTTATAATAATTATTCAACCATATTCAATAGCTCAACCACAAAAAGATATAATAGTCATTGTATCAAATGAAAAGTTATAAAGGAGGGTTATGACATGATTACAATTTATTGACAACTAGTTCACAACTGATTCACCCCCGCCCCTCTCTGTTGTCCTTCCTGGGACCTAACAGGACAGTGAGTCCTTCGAGGTTGCATCCCTATTTTGTATTTCAGTAGTGAGCTCTAGGCAGTGTGCTTGAATGCAAGTGCATTCCCATTTTGTAATATTGTTATACTACTGGTCATACTATGATAATATTGTGGGTTCAAATCCCACTGTGGTTTTTCCCTTTTTGGGTTTCCACGTAAAATTTCTGGTGTTATTGTTGTGTGGTTATTTGCTTTGAGTTTCTACATTATACTTTGTATCTTTTGCATCTGGTGGTTTAAGAATCAGTTTAATAAACTAGTAAATTGTAGAACACTGATTCACCCCTCCTCTTAATGTTCATTGATTCCGACAATTGGTATTAGAGCCTAGTTCCTCGGAAGAATCCTAACAGCTTGAGGAAGATTTAGAAGATTGAATCAATGGATTTTGGTTTGTAGAAATAACTTACTAGGCACTTGAAGATCTTTATGAAAAAAGAAATGAAGTTCGTTCTTTGAAAATAAAGTTGAATGTAGATGAAAACTTCATTAAAAACCTGAAAAAACAAGTGAGCACTTCTAGAGAAAAGTGAAAGGAGCTAATGGACAATTTGAAGGAGAAAGAAGATCAAAGTGTTGACAATCAAGCACTACAAGATAAGACAGATGAATGTGAGAAGTTGGCTAGAGAGAATGCAGTTTGAAGAATGAGATGCAATCCATTTTAAAGAAGCTGACAAAGGAGATTGAAGACCTGAAGAAGAATGAAGAAACCTTGACTTAGTCACTGAAGTATAGATCTGATTTAATGTTGTAGATTGACATATGAGAATGATTAGCTGAAGCTTGAATTGGTGCAATGCAAGAATGATGGACAAGAACTTGAAAGTACGATCACAATTCTGAGATGAGTTGAATATTTCTAATGAGTACAAAGAAAAATTCAAAACTAGTTTAGCCCGGTTAGATGAGATGCTAGAAAGTTAGAGATATGGGAAAGACATGCGAGGACTTGGATTTGAGAAAGGAGAATCCTCCGATTTTGGTCAAAAAAATCATAAGAAGAACAAGAAAGCTCTTGTAAGAGAGCCTAATGCCTATAAATTCAATGGTAAATGATTTGTTTGTGGTAAATTTGGTCATATGGCAAGTCAATGCAGAAGTAAGATGAATAATGGGATGATGAACAACATGATGAATAATGGTTCTACCTTTACTGGTTTGGTTATAAGTCAAACATGTGCAGAATAGTGATAAGTAATTTTCAAACAAGAGATGTTATGCTTGTGGTATGTTTGGGCACATATCCTACCAATACAGGATGAGACCAAATCAGATGAACTTCAGGCCTGTGCAGAGGAACTTTGTCTGTCATGCATGCAACAAATCCGGTCATATTGCAAGATATTGCAGAAGGAAGAATGCTCCGGTAAACAAAAACAAATCAGATGAAAAAGGAAAATCTAAAGTGGAAGAGATTAGAGATCAACATAAGAAGATGTGGGTGAAATGCGAGGATTCAAATGTGCAAAATGGTTCCACACTTGAATCCAGTGATGTAATCTCATCCGGTAACTAGGGCATTTTTGTGTTAGGGGGCAAATTATCATCCGGATCCATAGAACCTCTTATGGAGATTTGTAATCCAGATTATATATCCAGATGTTATCCAGAAGAATTCATGGCGAATTGAGATTCTGGTGAGTGAATTGATGTAGAATGAGGCATCTGGAAGCTTTTTAGGGTTAATTATTTATTGTAGCTAAAAGTTAGGTTTTCAAATGATAAAAGGGCATTTTTGTCTTTCATTCCTCACATTATGAACAAGAATAAGAGAAGAGAAACATATCAAAAGAGATTTAACAGTGAAATCCGAGCTTTCAACAATATGAGAGAGACTCCTTGCATCTGGCTATGATCGAAATGGCATTTATCTATTCTCAAGCTATTTGTTCATAATCTAAAATTTTGAAATGGCATCATCATCCGGGGTAGCTACTCCTCTTGTTGTAGAAATTACTAAAAGCTCAAGGCTTGTATTTAAGAAGCATCCATTTAAGTCAATAGAAGATGATCTGAATGGTGCATTTTCTTCTGTACCATATGAAGTTTTATAAAATGAAGATATTAGGGCTTACATACACTATAGCATTAAAGAATTGGGGAAATTAGACATGCTATCCCTGTACGCTCAACACATGGTTGATGATTTTGGCAATCTGAAATCAGTTTTTATGAATTTGGAGGAAAAGTGTTTCATTTAGTTTGTTCATTTCTCGATATTTGATGAGCTTGAATGGGTGAGGTATGTACTAAGCCGAATCTATGGTGAATTTAAGTGGCTAGACAAACCCTACAAAATCACAAAGCAAGCTATTCAAGTAGTTACTTGTCTGAGTACAACCGGTGAAGTTCCTGCACTCCGGAATGTGAAGAACACCACTATAATGGAGGTAACCGGTTCAAAACATGACATCATATCAATGACCATTAATGATATTATGGAATTTGATGTAAGATTTTCTTCGATGGTTACTGGTTACAAGGTATATTAATCAAGCAGGCAGAGTTCAGTATCTGGTACTATGATTAATGCAGGTTATTAGATGCTTAATGAAAACAAGAAGTATGACTTGTGTAAAGTGATTCTTAGCAAAATAATGAGCAACATAAAGAAGATCAAACAAGACAAGAAGCATGTGTTTAAATTCAGTTCTTTGGTCATTTGCTTGGCAATGTTTTTCCTAAATGAGATTCCTGAAATTGGAAAGGTTCAATGGGCATATGAGAAACTGGTGGCAGTTCAAATCAAAGAAGGTTTGCAGGGTGTTGGTGATGTTGTTGTACAAAAATATGCCTTATGGGGTTACTTTAAAACTTTTCAAGAGATAATGCAGGGCAGAGAAAGGATTCCAAAGGCCATAGTTGAAAAGTATGAAAACACAATTTGCTTCATGGTAGATAAAGACTAGTGTCACATGGAAGTAGTTGAGCCTAGAATAGTTTGGATCATGCTGATGGGTTATGAGGTGGATGGACTCACACTTGATACCTATTCTTAGCACCTCCTTAGTAAACTGGTGGATGAAAAGGAGGAAATATTTGGCACTTTCAAAGAAAAAGACTTGATCCTACACAAGAAATTCACTGGGCCCAAAAAGAAAAGGAAAATAAAAAAGGAAGTAGAACAACTAGTCAAGGAAATAGGCATAGATAGAGAAGTTGTGTAGAGGGCCAGAGAAAAAAAATATATTTGAGGAAGACATTGTGAAGCAATAGGATAAGTTGGTTCCCCCTCTTTTGAAGCATGCTAAGGCTAAGCAGAGTAGGTCTGCACCCATCTCTAGTGTGCAGAAGATAGTCCCTCCAACTAAGCCACAATCATCCTCTACCAGTGGAGTTGAAAAGAAGAAGGCGAAGCTAGTGAGAAAGTATGTTGTTGTCGAAGAAAAAACCGAATCGGATGAAGAGGTTAGAGAAGTAAATAAGGCTGCCATATATGCCAGGGTCTGGAAGCCCTTATCTAGTGAAGCTCCACCTACAAAGAAAGCTAAAACACAAGGTGATCCATTCGAAATAATGATAGTAGGCAAGAAGAAATCTGAAAAAGATAAAGCACTCAAATTGGGTAAGCTTGAAGGTCCTTACAATATTGTGCCTCAGTTACAAAAGATTATAGATAGAATAGTAAAAGAAGGCAATTTGACAAACCCTTCTGTATATTATGACCATTCCAATGAAAAAGTTCAGAGAAACATTGAGGAAGTAGTTGTACATTATATGGACTCTTTTAGTAAAGCATTGATTGAGCTGCCATCTATGATCCCAAAGGAGATATGAAATTTTGGATGCCTGGAGACACATAGCTAGTTTAGAGGATGAGAGGTTGAAAGAATATACCTTAGGAAAACTATGTCTTAATGTAACAAAGGATGCAATAGAAAATTATTTGGAACTTGCTAAGGAAAAATTCCAGAGTAAACACAAAGTAAATAAAATAATGTTCAGAAGAGTCGATGAAGTAGTTAAAGATACAGAGGTTATTCTAAATAAAATTTTGAAAGAAAATAACAATCAGATCAATATGGAGAAGGATGATTCCCTACCGAAATAACAATTACCAGAAGAAACTTCCATTCCAGAAGTACCGACAGAAGTTCCTAGTGATCAAAGGTATTAGTCATTTGAACAGATTGATCTGGTAGAGTAGGAAGTTGCAAATGATACTATTGGTAGCCTCTCACTTGATGAGTCTGGAGATGTTGTAGCAGACTCTCTGGTGATTGAATTTAACATTGAGAAGACAACTGAGGAGATAGGAAAAGTTGCAGGTGAACAAGAAGAAGGAATTACTGAGAAGGATGTAGGGGTGAGCACAAATGCAGAGGTAGTGAAAGAGAAAGGGGAAGAGAAGATTGATAAGGCTCTGGTGTCCATGGCAAGAGCCACTAATAAAGGGAAGTAGATTGTAGTAGATGAAGATGACTTTTCACATAAACCAATTGATTTGATTACTCTATCTCCTATTCAAGCATTAAAATTAACTACCCTTTCTCAAATCAAATCTAGTGAGGCCTTACTTTAGTCCCCATCTAAAGAAAAAGAGGTTGTATCTTTGGAAACTAAAGTCTTGGAGAAAATTTTGGCTAACCTTAAGCTAGATTCCAGTGACACACCCTCCGGTAAGCTTAATGGTATGTTACATAAAGTTGAATCATATTTTGAGTCATTAGAGAAAGTGGTATATGAGGTAGTTTTGAAAAGATTTAATGACATCAGATTGAAAACAACTTTGCAAGCAATTGAAGATGACAGAGTCAGTTTGGAGACTCTTGTAAAGAGTGTTGAGGATGCCCTAACTAAAGGTGGTCAGATCTATAAGTCATGTCTCATTTTTCCTCAATTTACAGTAGACATTGACAAGAAAATAAGGGATCATGAAGAGCAGTTGGCTGACATTGCACAATATTTTTCTCCTCATTCAGATTTTACCAGTAATTTTGAAGCGCAAATGCTAGATCTAACTAATGCTTGTATAAAGAGAAAGAGCAAATTATGAGTAAAGTAGGGGAATTGAGGAATCTAATAACTCCCATGTTGGATACTTTGCTTGGAGATCAATAGGATGCAATAACCGCTTTGGGAAAAAGATGTACCATCATATCTTAAGGGTGTAGAAGTACATGCATACATGTTTAGTGCCTTAATTAATGTTTTGGATTGTTTCTCAAGAGGATGGAATGAGTATCTGAAGTCTTTGAAGGTAAGTTATCCATATATTTGCAAGTTTGTGTAGATCATTGGATACATTCTTTTGTATATGTTTTGATGGATTCCTACCTTTGCCATTGATGTCAAAGGGGGAGAGAGAAGTGAAAAAAGGTGCAGACTCTTAGGGGAAGTCAATTGAGTGTACAAATTTTCAAATTGATTGCATTTTTGGAATTTTGGAGCACTTGGAAATTTTCACAGTGTTACCATCAATGCCAAAGGGGTAAATTGTTGGCAAGAGATACTATTTTGGTGATGTTAGATGCATGGATATTACCTAGGGGTTTTCATTGATGGCGACTCATCCTAGTAATCCTATCTGGTACTTGTAGATTTGATCTATCAAAAGTCATATTGACTTTAGGCATAAGTCCAACAATGTGTGAACACAATGTATAGATTCACTGAGAACAACTCATTTCCGGTGATGCAGTTTTGGTTGTAGGGATTGGGATAGTCGATTGGTTGTCTAAGGCATATCACTTTGCATTCTTAGCCTTCAGTGTTGATTCCTGTGCATGGTTCTTGGTTTGGTATCCAATGATTCTAGAAGAGAAGAGCTATTGTGTGGATAAGTTGGGTAACATGTATTGTGGAATTGTAGGGATGATTTCAGTGATTGGTGTTGTGTTCGAGCAATTTGTGTTGTTGCATGTGAAGCTTGTGATCATATGTTTTAGTTCTGGTATATGGATTTGTGATGGATTGAGCCGACATGAGACTACACATTTCATGTTTTGCAGTTTTGTGAAGCTGACTTATTGGAGATCTATTTTGGCGGTGTAGATATATAAAATAGACTTGGGTGATCATTTTGTGGAGAATATATGTGTGAAATTGTTTTGGGAGTGATTGAGAATAGTTTCATGTGTGCATCTTGAGTTTTGGTGATTCGGTATTTGGCAACAGAGAAAAATAGAGTAGTTTTTTAGATCAGTGGCAACGGATCATTTTGAGCGTAACTGAAACTGATTGCTGGCATTTGTAGATGTTGTATTCCAGTTCAGACATTGTATTTTCTTTTATATCTCATTTGTAGGACAGTGTGTCCTTCGTGGTCGCAACCTTATTTTGTATTTAAGCAGTGAGGTCTAGGCACTGTGCCTGAATGCAAGTGCATTCCTCTTTTGTAATATTGTTCTACTATTGGTCATAGTATAATAATATTGTGGGTTCAAATCCCACCATGGTTTTTCCCTTTCTAGGTTTCCATGTAAAAATTATAGTGTTATGGTTGTGTGGTTATCTGCTTTGAGTTTCTGAATTATACTTTCTATCTTTTGTATTTGGTGGTTTAAGAATCAGTTTAATAAACTAGTAAATTGCATAACACTGATTCACTCCCCCCCCTCTTAGTGTTCATTGATTCCCACATGCTCCTGTAGACAAGGACAAATTTTGTGAAAAGGGAAAAGCAAAGGTTGAAGAAGTCAGATAGAAGCATAAGAAGATGTGGGCTGAGAAGGAAGATTCAAATACACAAAATGGCCCCACACCCGATTCTGGTGTTGGGATCTCATCCGGTAACTAAGGCATTTTGGCCTTAGAGGGAAGCTTTTCATGTAGATCCTTAAAAACCCCTTTCAAAGATCTGTAACCAGTTATGGAAGGCTGCAAATGATTGCTATTAGTTGTGCAGTTGGTATCCATAAAACTTCATGTCTATCTGAGAATTTGGTGATGAATTCTTGGGAAGCAGAGTATCTAGGAATCCCTTAAGATTGTGCATTTATTGCAACTTAAAGTTAGGTTTTCAAAGGATAAAAAGGCATTCTATCATTCACTCTTTACATTGTGAATCAATAGAAAGAGAAGGAGAGTGAGAAGAAATAGAAGGAGAGCGAGACAAATGAGATTAAGCAACAAAAACATAGCTTGAAGTGATCTGATAGTGATTCCATGCATCTGGTTGAAATTGAAAATGTATTTATCTATGTTCGATTTGTTTTCATACCCTATTTTTGGAATGGCATCATCTGGTGTGGCAACTCCATTAGTAGTAGAGATCACTGATAGGGAACGACTAGTATTCAAGAGACACCAGTTCAAATCGGTGGAAGATAATCCAAACAGAGCATTTTCCTCTGTGTCATATGGAGTATAGCATAACGAGGATATTAGGGCATATATTCAATGTAATATCGAAGAGATTGGCAATGCAGACATGCTAGCATTATACACTAAGCATATGATGCATGGGATGGGAAATTTCAAGCCTAATTTCAAATCATTGCAAGACAAGGGTTTTATCCAGTTTGTTCACTTTCTGGTTTTTGATGAACCCAAATGAGTCATGTATGTCTTGAGCCAAATTCATGATCAATTTATATGCCTAGATAAAGCTCATAAGATTACAAAGCAAGCCATTCAAGAGGTAACCTATTTAAATGCAATTGGTGAGATCCCCGATTTGAGACATGTCAAGAACACAACAGTAAAAAAGGTAACTCAATCCTAGCGTGATAACCAGTCGATGACAATTAACAATATAATCGAACATGATGTGAGATTTGTAAGGAAGTCAAATAGCGAAACAAATTCCTACACTAACGTTGAGAGGAGAGTAATGCAAAATGTTTTACAGATCATCACAGCAGTTACAAAAACTAGAAATAGATATAATAACATTCAAACCATAACATAGTGATTTATGTGGGGAAAACTCTTTGGGGAGAAAAACCCCACACTCCAAAAGCTGCCCAATATATTATTTAGAAATCAAAACATATTACAATATACTTGCAGAGAAATCTCTTTGCAGGAGTACCACTAATCAGAGATTGAGAGGTAACTCAATAGTCATAAGACTCTCACCCACAACCTCTATCTCATGCACCTCATATATAGGAGATATAATACAAGAAACCGTCAAATGGTATTACAAAACCATGGGCTAAAACCACCCAATAAGGTGTAGCCGACCTTATCTCCCTTCTAGATTCCGAATGACGTTTCAATCCCTTTTTATAGCTCATTTATGTGTTCGGTGTATTTTATATTTCCTATTTCAGGAGTACAAACTTTCGAAGGCCATAACTTGAGAACCGTGTGTCCGATTAATGAACTATTTGGAGCGTCAGAAATCTCACGAAGTGCTCTATTTCCTTGTAAACCACTATGCTATTTTTGCCCACCTTTTAGGGCATTGAGAGGCCTCTAAAGTCCTCACAATCAAATTTAAACCTTTCATTGGACCCCTCCAAAATGAAAAATTTAATATATTCAAAACTAGTTGTGATCTTGCATTCAGAAGCTTCGGGGACAATTTCACACCTTTTCTTGCTCAAATGAAAACTTACTGTAAATAGTAAGCTCATATAAATGGAAGGTTGAGACACCATTTTGCTGACAAGATTTGCTTCAATGGTGATAGGGTTTAAGGTGTATCCGTCCAACAAACAAAATTTTGTATCTAGTACTGCAATATATGTAGCCTATAAAATAATCAAGGAGGACAAGAAATATGATTTGTGTGGAGTACTGCTCCGTGAGCTTATGAGAAACCTGAAGAAGATTAAACAAGATAAGAAACATGTTTTCAATTTTGGTTCTTTGATTATGTGTTGGCAATTTACTTTTTGAATAAAACTCCCGATGTAGGAAAAGTACAATGCTCTTATGATAAACCGGTAATAGTTCAAATTAAAGAAGGTTTGTAGGGATTGGGTGATGTAGTTGCACAAAAAAATTCTTTGTGGGGTTACTTCAAATAATTTCAGGCTATGATGTGAAGCAGAGAGAGAATTCCAAAGGACATTGTTGAAAAATATGAGGATACTAT
Organism: Cryptomeria japonica; assembly: GCF_030272615.1. NCBI lineage: Eukaryota > Viridiplantae > Streptophyta > Pinopsida > Cupressales > Cupressaceae > Cryptomeria > Cryptomeria japonica. The sequence continues at coordinate 203,199,062 of NC_081406.1, read as the reverse complement.
CTATTTCATGGTAGATAAAGATCAATGTCATATGGAGGGAGTTGAACCAAGAATAGTTAGGATCATGCCCATGTTGGTCCCAATTGGTGCTAAGAGGGGAGGGATGAATCAGAACTATAATGGTTCTACCAGATGACTTAGGATCATCAATGAAGATGTCACCCGGTTAAGGGATTTTACAAAGTGACCTGTTAAAATCCACCCGGTTAAGAGATTTTAATGTTGTAGTTATTTAAAAACAACAAAGAGAATGATTTTATATAATAAATACTTTTATCTTAATCAGATCCAATTGAAGCTCTTTGTTTTGACCAATGAATACACTTGCTCTGCACTCTATTGGTCCTATGCATTACACTTGCTCTGCACTCTACTAGTGCTCTGCATTCTTTCTCTACTCTTCACACTACCCGAGCTCTACACACTCTCTTCACCACTCTACTATTCACTTAACAGTTTTACACTCTTTTGACCTTGTTGGATCACCTCTCTTCAAAATTGCACTTAGCAATTTTACGATCAAACTTTTTGGTTTTCACCAAAACCTTTATACCATGCTTTGCCAACACATAACTGTTGTTTCCTAAATGAGTTCAAAACTAAAACTCGATAAATTTGAAATTCAAATCTTCTACACTTTCTTTGCACGCTCTCCATCATTTGTGCCAACAACTCGTACTTATCTGCCACCACAACTCATAATTTTTGTAACTTTTGGGTCGTGTTCTGCCTTTTTAATGTGAACCGTAAATTTTGCACAAATCTTGCCTTAACTGGTTGTTAATTGTTGTAGACTTCAGTAGCAGTTTGTTTGATGATATCTCACCATGATTGAGTCACCTTTGGTCATCGTATCCAACTTACTAGTCATTGCTCTAAGAGTCTCAGTGGATAGAATCCTTCAACCTGTATCACTGGTTCACCGGTGTAACTCTTCATCTTTTGCCACTAGTCACCGATCATCACGCAGACTGATCACCTATCTATCCAGAGTGTTTTGGTCGTACATAAGACTACTAAACTAAAATTTGAGTCACCTCTTGTGACCCCATCATCATTTCAACTGCCAGTTTAAGAAACTAATCTCAACACCTATCGGATGCTTGATCGACTGGTCAGCTACTCTATTTATCCCTCAACCGATTAGTCTTCGACAAATACACTGCTTAAGTGTGTCAATAATGCATATTAGGGAAGCATTGAATCCTCCATACTGTTTGCAGCCATGAGTAAACCATTGAGGTTTACCACACCTCCTTTCCTATGAGATTGGTCTTAATCACCGGTAAGTGTTAGTTATCAATGGCAATACTAACTGATGAACCGGTTGTGCCAACACCATCAGTTATGCCAACAATCTGCCACTTTGGTATTGATGGCAACACTTCAAAATTCTCTTTTAGCAACCAATCAGTTCTGCTTCTATTGGACCGATCAACTACTCTATTTGATCTTGTTGTACCAATAAATTGCTCTGTTTGATCTTGAGTGATGATCTTACTCCCCCTTTCACTAGCTTCCATTCATGTTACATCTAACTTCACTCCTCATTTGATAGCAATGCCAAAGATGTAGTCTAGACATCCTATTTCACATACTGCAATGACTACTCCCCCTAATAGGAGTAGTCCATAATTATCAATCTAAATACATAGAATTTTCAAGAAAATCATACCGGATTGATGTCGTTCCGATATTCACTCACCTTAGAGCATGTAGGGGAATTACCCCTAGCTTACCTTTGAGATACTCAAAAGTATCCTTAGGTAGCAGCTTAGTGAATACTTATGCAACATGTTCCTTGGTTGGCACATATTGTAGTCCAATTTCTTTGTTCCCTAAGATAATGATATTTTATTGCAATATGCTCGGTTTTGGAGTGCATTACCAGATTTTTTGATATGTTGATGGCACTTGTATTGTCACGGTGTATCACCATAGGTTTGGTCACCTTTTCTTGGATATCTTCCAAGATCTGCTTAATCCATACTACCTATGTACAATTGATTGCAATAGCCACATACTCTGCCTCAGCTATGGATTGAGAGATAAAATTCCATTTCTTGCTTGTCCATGGCACAATTCTATCTCCAAGAAAGAATACACCTCCACTAGTGCTCTTTTTGTCATCAATGTTCCCTGCCCAATCTGCATCAATGAAGACACTTAATTTGAAATTTCCCTTATGTGGATACCAGAGACCATACTCATCAGTCCCCTTAAGATATCTAAATATCCTCTTAACCACCACCATATGAGTCTCTTTTGGATTTGCAGCAAATCTAGCAACCAAGCCAATTGCTTGTGCTATATTTGGTCTACTATGCACTGCATACTGCAACTTACTGATCATGGATCAGTATAGTGTCACATTCACTTCATTAGCCTCATCATCTTTGGAGAGCTTGCAACCTGTAACCATTGAAGTTCCAACAGGTTTGGAATCTTCCATCCCAAAGGTCTTCAATATTTCCCTTATATATTTGGTCTAGCTAATGAATATACCATTCTTTATCTGAGCTACTTGCAAACCAATGAAGAATTTTATTTCACCGATCATGAACATTTCAAATTCTTTCTTTATTTCTTCTGCAAAACCTTTGCGCATTTCATCATCTCCTCCAAAGATGATGTCATCAACAAAAATCTCTGCAATCAGATGTTTGCCTTCTTCTCTAGTCTTCAAATACAAGCTATTATTGTCACTATTTCTCATGAACCCTATACTTATCAGGTATGAGTGAAGTCTCTCATATCAAGCTCTTGGTGCTTGTTTTAGCCCATACAGAGCCTTCTTCAGCTTACATACCATATCTCTTCCATCTTTTGAAGCAAACCCTTTTAGTTGCTGAATGTACACTTTCTCCTCTAGAACACCATTCAAGAATGCCGATTTGACATCCATTTGGTAGACCTTGAACTTCCTGTAAGTAGCATAAGCAAGCAAGATTATAACCCCTTCCAATCTTGCCACCGGTACAAAGGTCTCCCCACAATCCAAGCCTTCTTCCTGTGCATACCCTATGCAGACTAACCTTGCTTTGTTTCTTACTACTTGACCAATTTCATCCATTTTGTTTCTAAACACCCACTTGGTGCTTATCACATTTATGTTCTCTGGTCTGGGCAGAAGATTCCAAGTTTCATTTTTCTCAAACTACTCCACTTCTTCCTCCATAGCTTTCATCCAGTCTTCATCTTTTAGAGTCTCCTTTGCTGTTTTGGGCTCAATTTTAGAGAGAAGACATGTACTCTCCCTTTCTTTTCTTCTAGTCAATACTCCTACATTTTTGTTAGCAGAATGATTATTTCTTACATACCTTGGTGGTGTCGGTTCATTTCTTGGAGCTTCTTCTACCAGTTATGCAGGTTCTAATTCACATGCCTCCTCATTTGCAACTACACTAGGATTCTCTGCAACAAGTTTGACTGGTAAAGTGTAATTGAATCCTTGATAGTCCTCTAGTTCACTCTTGCTATCCTATTCATTTTTCTCAAAGAACTCATCTAGTCTAACATTTGTAGTTTCCACAATCTTACCGGTTCTTTTGTTCAAACACCAGTATGCTTTACTCTTTGTGGAGTAACCTAAGAAGATTCCTTCATCACTCTTAGGATCAAAATTTCTAGAGTACTCATCCCTCTTGATGTAGCACCTGCTTCCAAATACCTTGAAGTAACTCACATTGCATGAGTATCCCCACCATAATTCATAGGGAGTCTTATTTGTCCCCTTCTTCACCTGTATTCGGTTCAAGGTATACACAACAGTACTCACTGCTTCTTTCCAGAAGACATGTGGAATATCCTTTTGAATCATTAGTTATGTTTCTTCTTTCATCAACCCCATTCTATTGAGGTGTTTTGGGTGCATACATCTGCCTCATAATCCCCTGTTCTTCACAGTAATTTATGAATTGTTGAGAGGTGAACTCTCCTTCTCTATCTAATCTCAAACATTTTAGACTCTTACTGATTCCTCTCTCCACTTGAGCCTTGAAGACCTTAAACATGTGAAAGGCTTCATATTTTTCTTTCAAGAATACAACCCACATCACTCCTGAGAAATCATCTACAAACAACATGAAGTGTTGATCCCCATAGAAACTCTTAGTTCTCATAGTGCCACACAAATCAATATGCACTAAGTCCCGCACATTCTCAAGTGAATAAGATTTGTTGCTGAAACTAGATCCGGTCAACTTTCCTAGTTGATATTCTTTACACATAGCATTCTCAAGTTTCATAATTTTAGGCATACCTCTAACAAAATTCATTTTACTAGCCTTTTCTATGCTATTAAAATTAACATGACACAATCTTTTGTGCCACAACCAACTGTCTTCTACCTTTTTTATTAGGCAACTTCCTATAGTGGTATCTAGGTAGAACATATTACCTCTAGTTTGTTTACCGGTAGCAATCAAACCGCCTGATTTATCACTTATTTTGCATATTCCTTCATTAAACTCTAATTGGTAATCCTTATTGTTAAGTTGTGCAACACTTAACAAACTATACTTTAGCCCTTCTACCCAATAAACATCTTCACAATTGGTTGTATCATTTAGGGCTATAGATCCCTTACCTTTTACTGCACAGGGAGCATCATTGCCGAATCTCACCAATCCTCCATCATAGTCCTCCATGCTAAGGAATTTGTTTCTGTGACCAGTCATGTGGTGAGTACAACCATTGTCAATTAACCAGTCTCCACACTAGTTTGAACTGGAAATCAGTGACATATCACTTTCTTTTGTGCTATCTTCCTTTACCACTAGAAATGCATTCCCTTCTCCACTAGATCCTTTTGATTCTTCATCGGTAACTCCTTCTTCTGTAAGATATCACTCATTATTTCTCTTATGTTTGTATCTTATAAAGTTATCCTTCATATATTTGTCAGGACATCTAGATGCAATATAACCTATTTTATTGCAAGAGAAACACATTAGGGGTAGTTTACCTCTGTACTTTCCTTTTCCTCTTGGCAGCCTTCTTGCTATTAGAGCTTCAAGCTCATCTTGTTCTTGTTCTTCAAATAACAAGTTGTCATGTTCATGAGAATGACTAATTCTTGTAGTATAACTACTTCTGGTTTCTTTTCTTCTCCTTGTTGGTGCAAGTGTCATGGAATATTTGAAGGAAACGTCAATCTTTGGCATATTTTTATCATAGTTGCTCAGTTCAAAGGCAGTCAACTTACCGATTAGGGAGTCAAGTGTAACATTAATTGTTCCCAAAGATCTAAGTTCCTGAATTGTAGAAACCCTTATGGCATATTGTGGTGGCAAGGTTCTCAAAATTTTGCTGACCACATCATCTTCCTCAAGTTTTCCTCTAGCATTTCTGATGGAATTTACCACATCCTTTGTTCTTTTGTTTTACTATTTTATATTCTCTCCTTCTTGCATCCACATCTCATCAAATTTGCCTCTGCAACTGTCCACCTTAGCCTTTTTTACATGAGGATCTCCTCCATAAATAATCTTCATATTATTCCACATCTCATAGGCTATTTTCAGATCTTGAATCTCAGCATACTCGTTATCAGATAGAGTACTAGCAATCACCTCCATAGTTGTGATGTTATCTTTCTTCTCTTTGATCGGATCTACAGTGAGAACTCCTCTAGGCTCATTGTACTCTATGTTTACATGATTCCAGTATAGATCTCCTAGGGTTCTTAGGTAGAGCTTCATTCTACCACACCATAATGTGTAATTCTTCTTAGAGAACTTGGGGCCTTCATTTTGTATCATCTTGGATCCTTCCTTAAGCTATTAAGCTCTTCTGAATCGAAGGACGAAGGCTCTGATACCAATTGTTGGTCCCAACCGGAGCTGTGAGGGGAGGGGTGAATCAATACTATACTGGTTCTACCGGATTTAACCTTAACCAAATTTTCTATTCAAACTTAACACTTATTAGTATAAGCATAATTAATAAGAAACATGCACACATAAAATAAATCACACATGACTAACAATATTTATCACGTGGAAACCCAAATGGGAGAAAATCATGGTGAGAGTAGAAACTCACAAAATATGCACTCTTTTGGAGTACGCCCGGTGAGGAGCCATCCTTTGTAGGAGATTACAAAGACACTGTTAGGTGCCACCCGGTTAAGGGATTTTCTTCAAGGCTTGTTATAACCTTTACCCTATTAGAGGAAGCCTTGTTAAAGGAGTTAGGATCATCAATTAAGATGTCACCCAGTTAAGGGATTTTACAAAGGGACTTGTTAAATTCCACCCGGTTAAGGGATTTTACTGTTGTAGTTATTAGAAAACAACAGTGAGAAATATCTTCTATAATAGCTTCTCTTAGCTTAATCAGATCCAATTGAAGCTCTTTGTTTTGACCATCGGTTAGACTTGCTCTGCACTCTACTGGTGCTCTGCATTCTTTCTCTACTCTTCACACTATTTGAGCTTTGCACACTCTCTTCACAACTCTATTATTCACTTAGCAGTTCTGCACTCTTCTCACCTTGTTGGATTGCCTCTCTTCAAAGTTGCACTTAGCAATTTTACGATCAAACTTTTTGGTTTTCACCAAAACCTTTTTACCATGTTTTGCCAACACATAACTGTTGTTTCCTAAATAAGTTCAAACCTAAAACTCGATAAATTTGAAATTCAAATCTTCCTACATTTTCTCTACGCGCTCTCCATCATTCTTGCCAGTAATTCATCCTTATCTGCCACTGCAACTCATAATTTTAGCAACTTCTCGATCATGTCATGCCTTTTTAATGCAAACTAGAAATTTCGTACAAAGCTCACCTTAACTGGTTGTTAATTGTTGTAGACCTCACTAGAAATTTGTTTGATGATATCTCACCCTGAATGACTCACCTTTGGTCATTGCATCCAAATTACCGGTCACTGCTATGAGATTCTTGGTGGATAGCATCCTTCAACTAGTATCGCGAGTCCACCAATGTAACTCTTCATCTTTTGCCACCAGTCATTGATCATCAAGCAAACTGATCACCTGTCTGTCTAGAGTGTTTCGGTCGTACATAAGACTACTAAACTGCAATCTGAGTCACCTCCTATGACCACATCATCATTTCAATTGCCAGTTTAAGAAACTAATCTCAACACCTATCAGATGCTTGACTGACTGGTCAGCTCTTCTGTTTATCCTTCAACTGATTAGTCTTCAACCAACAGATTGCTTAAGTGTGTTAATAATGCATATTAGGGAAGCACTGAATCCTCCATACTGTTTGCAGCCATGAGTAAACCATTGAGGTTTACCGCACCTCCTTGCCTATGGGCTTGGCCTTAATCACCAGTAAGTGTTAGTCATCAATGACAATACTAACTGATGAACCGGTTGTGCCAATACCATCAGTTATGCCAACAACCCATGGGATATGAAGTGGATGGAAACACTCTTGATGCTTACGCACAACATCTTTAAGTATCGGTAGATGAGAAGGAAGAGAGGTTCGGTACTTACAAGGAGAAAATCTTAGACTTGGATAAGAAATTCACTGAGACTGAGAAAAAGAGGGAGGTCAGAAAAGAAGTGGAAGAGTTTGCAGAACAAATGGGAATAACAAAAGAAGTTGTTCAAAGGGCTATAGAGCAGAACATTCTAAAAGAGGAGGACATGGTAAAGCTTAAGAAGACAAAACTAGTCTCCGCTCTTCCTAAGTAAACCAAGCCAAGGCAAACTAAATCAACACCTACCTTCGGTGCTCAAAGGCTTGTCTCTCCACCCAAGCCACAATCTAAGTCAACCGGGGGAAAAGAGAAGACGAAGAAGGAGAAGCCTAAATGGGTATATGTTGCAACCACTACTGAAGATGTATAGACAGATTCTAGGGTGAATTCACAAAGCTGGTTCCCACTTTTGCCAACGAAGGAATTTGGCGAAAGTTGCAACTTTGATTTTTTAGGTGTTCGAGCGAAATAGGGGTGTTCGTTCCCACTTTTGCCAATGAAGGAATTTGGTGAAAGTGGGAACTTTGATTTTTTAGGTGTTCGAGCGAAATAGGGGTGTTCGCTCGAACTAACCCTTGGAGTTTGAGCGAACCACATTGTGGAACTGGGTTCGCTCGAACTACGGGTGACTTTTTGGTTCGAGCGAACCCCCCATTCACTCAAACCTTTTTTAAGTTAGGGTTTTTAAAAAAATTTATAAAAAGTGAAAGTGACAGTTAAAGGGTCATTATCAAAGTTGTCTTTTTCTGTCTAGTGGGGGTTGGATCGAACCAGTCGTCAGCATCACGTCACCGAGCTTTGTCTGCAGCAGCTAGCATCTTTCATATTTCAGTTTTCAACCTTTATTATATCAGGTGCACAAAATAACCCTTTGTTTGGTTTAATAATGTCTTTTTTTATTAAATTAATAAATAATTTGTTTGTTAATTTATTTTTTTAATTAAATAATTGTATATAGTTATTGTTTTTCAACATTTTAGAAAAATGTTTGATAATTTATTGTTTTTCATTATTTTAGAAAAATGTTTGATAATTTAATGTTTTGACTAAAATGTGTCAATTTGTTTTTAAAATTATATAATTGTATATATGTATATTTTTTTCAACATTTTAAAAAATTGTCATGAAAAACATAGAAAACTAAGGTAGTAAATCAGAACTTAGAAAAACATTAGCAAAAAAAGAAAATTAGAAAATTGTCGCAAACGTAAATATAATAAATTAAACTTAAGAAAAATTAATAAATTTTAATTTAAATAAACATTAGAAAATTTGGATAACAAATTTAAACAAATTAGACAAAATAAATCCTCTACAATGTGACCCATTTTCACATCCTATTACATGCACAACATGACCCCTTAAGACCACATATGCCCTGATGACACTATATGTTCCCTTAGCAGGTCATAGAGGATCACATATAACATACTAGTGTACATATGACATTCCCTTTAGGATCACATAGTGTCCTAAGGGGTCATACATGGTCCTAAGGGGTCACACATGTGTTATAACACATGCGTGACCCCATAGAACCGCATATGACCCCTTATAAAATTGTAGTGTGAACGACATACCCCTTGGTCCATCAAATAGTGTCTTAACACATGCGCGACCCTTTATAAAATCTCAGTGTGAATGACATACCACTTAGTCCATCACATAGTGTCTTAAGGGGTCGTATGTGGTCCTAAGGGGTCACGCATGCATTAACACATGCGTGACCCCTTAGTAGGTCACATAGGATCCCTTATAACATCCTACTGTGCATATGACATTCCCCTTAGGATCACATAGTGTCCTAAGGGGTCATATGTGGTCCTGAGGGGTCATGCATGTGTTATAAGATATGCATGACCCCTTAGAACCGCATATTACCCCTTATAAAATCCTAGTGTGAATGACATACCCCTTAGTCCATCACATAGTGTCTTAAGGGGTCGTATGTTGTCCTAAGGGGTCACACATGCATTAACACATGCGTGACCCCTTAGTAGGTCACATATGACCCCTTATAACATCCTACTGTACATATGACATTCCCCTTAGGATCATATAGTGTCCTAAGGGGTCATATGTGGTCCTGAGGGGTCACGCATGTGTTATAACACATGCGTGACCCATTAGAACCGCATATGACCCCTTATAAAATCCTAGTGTGAATGACATACCCCTTAGTTCATCACATCATGTCTTAAGGGGTCGTATGTGGTCATAAGGGGTCATGCATGCATTGACACATGTGTGACCCCTTAGTAGGTCACATATGACCCCTTATAACATCCTACTATACATATGACATTTCCTATGTGTCCTAAGAGGTCATACATGGTCCTGAGGGGTCACGTATGTGTTATAACACATGTGTGACCCCTTAGTAGGTCACATATGACCCCTTATAGTGTCCTACTATATATATGACATTCCCCTTAGGATCTTATAGTGTCCTAAGGGGTCATATGTGGTCCTGACACATTAGAACTGCATATGACCCCTTATAAAATCCTAGTGTGAACGACATACCCCTTAGTTCATCACATAATGTCTTAATGGGTCATATGTGGTCCTAAGGGGTCACACATGCATTGACACATGTGTGACCCCTTAGTAGGTCACATATGACCCCTTATAACATCCTACTGTACATTTGACATTCCCCTTAGGATCATATAGTGTCCTAACATATGCATGACCCCTTAGAACCGCATATGACATTCATTTGAGGAGGAGATATGAGCTGATCAACTCCATATCACAGATGAGGGTTTGGACTCATTTGAGGATCAGCTGAGAGATTTGAGCCATACTGGATTTATGGACATGCTACTATAGTCAGACATTTCATCCACGATGCCCACTCATCTAGTTAGCCCCTTGCACTCCTCAGTGATCACAGGATAGGATCAGACTATATAGCCTACTCCAGATGATACACAGGTATGTACATGTACATGTGCATTTAAATTTTTAGAAGATATGTATACATGTTAAAAATTTGTAGGATAAATCTATATATATATAGATCATGTTTAATAAATAATCTAGAGTTCTAAGTTATAATTTGTAGATCATTTAAATTGATCATGGACTAATCCTTAAATTGACAGTTAGCTCATGTCACTCCTTCCTTGAGCTCTGAGCGTGTGCATAGGAGAGATTCTTTAGATGCTATTAGTGTACAGGTTAGTTATGGTTTTTGGTACATATATGTACATGTATGTATACATGCACATTACAATTTATATTTAAATTTTTATTTAACTCTACTTGGATCTGATGTACATGCATGTCTAGAGAGATAGATATATTATATTTAATATTTAAATAAATTCTACTTTTGTAGGACTCCCCCTCAGATGGTCGCTCAGTTCATAGCCGACATGATCCCTATTGATTTGCTCGAGACTTTATAGCTCATTTACATTTATCTTTTTATAGACTTTCATATTATATATATTCATGCACGTACATGGAGTTTAGACTAGATTATACTTTATACCTGGTTTGTGTTTGATCAAATTATACATACATTTGATTATATTAGATTTATACATACATTTGATTAGATTAGATTTATACATGTTTGATTATATTAGATTTATACTGTGTTTGATTAGATTAGATTTAAATACATGTTTGATTAGATTGTATATTTCACATGCATGTATGTAATGAAGTTTAGACTAGATTATACTTTATATCTCCATTGTGTTTGATCGGATTATATAGATTTATATATGTTTGATTATATTAGATTTATGCATGTGTTTGATTAGATTAGATTTAAATACATGTTTGATTAGATTGTATATTTCACATGCATGTACAATGAAGTTTAGTCTAGATTATACTTTATATCTCTGTTGTGTTTGATACTAGGATTATATATATTTCCACTGCATCGTGTGATATGAAGTTTAGACTAGAGATTGTATATATTTCATGCACATGTACATGTGTTAGATTATATATTCCATATGCACATGTACATACATGCTAGATTATATACGTACTTTATGTTCAATGGACTGGACTAGATTATATATATATCATGTGTACATGTTAGAAATACAAGTAGATATGCATTAAAATTTAAAAGAGCGTGTTCAAACAAAAGAGTATGTATGAAATGAACAAACTAAACTTAATAGGTCATGTACATTGAATAGTTCACATGTGGTATGTGAGCTTCTAGGTATGTATACTGTAGTTAAATAGTTGACAACATGTACGTGTCCTAATTCCATATTATATCAATTTTACAAATGTACATATTGCATTCTAATTTAAATATGCATTTTTTAATTAAATTATTTTAACTAGTGGTCCTTACAAATTAGATGCATTTAGAATTAGATATAGTACCTTATACATACAAATTAAACATGCATTTAAACATGTACATGTACTTGAATTAACTTTGAATACATCCTAATTTGATATAATGTATTTAAACTTAAAAAATATTTATCCTTTAGTTTCAAAACAAGTTAAGAGATCTAGAATTGATCTTGAGTATTAATTCAATTCATGTGGGCTGAACCACATGTGTACATTGGATTACTAAATTTATATATATAGTTCATACCGCATCAAGTGGTTCAGAATGCTCTTCAATAACACTTAATATTTTGTCATGATCTTCACTATCTAGTCTCCACTTTTGAGACCGCCCTCGACGTGGAACTGTTTGAAGAATTAGGCCAACAACAATGACCAAGTGACTATACTGATATACCTTGTTGTCAATTTGGTATTGAGTGAAATGAATCCCATGTTGAACAATTTTAACTTGTTTGAAATATGTCCCTTGCACTACAACTGATCCTGCATGTACATGTATATAAGAAACATGAGAAATTAAAAATTTCCATGTAAGCGATTTGTACATGTACATATTCAAATCAGAACTCAAACCTGTGGGAAATGGCATTCCATCACTCATCTCAGATTTTGATAACTTCTTTCTCTCTTCTGTGCAACACAATAAATAATAACTAACACCTTCTATATTCCCATCTTCTGCTATGAATGCAAAAATATCTCCTGCAATTTGACACAAGTTAAATAAATTCTAAGTTATATGTCATTTTTAAGGAAATATTTACATGTGTACGTCATGTATGTACCTTTTTTAATCAATCCTGAAATATGATCGTAATCACCAGAAATCAAAGGAATGTCTTCAAAGTTTTCATCCTCATTTGAATCCTCGTATGTGTCAGAAACATCTAGTGGCACCATTTTCCATTCACTAACATATCCAAGCTCTTGGTTCTTGCAATCAACATAGTTTTCGAAAATGCATTCAAAACAAAAACATGAATAATCCCTAGTGTATAATGTCCATGGGAAATTATCTATACTCATGACACAATGCAAAGATCTTGTCCTCTCCACGCTCTTGGATCCATGCATTGATTTTCTATCCACATCTGCAAAATATACATGTGTACAAGAATGTACATGTAGATCAAGTTGTTAAATTGAAAAATTTGAACTAGGAACATTTTTTTTAAAATTAAATAAAATACTAAAAGAGAACACGTACCGGTTATCTCCCAAAACACTCTATATGGAATGGGTTTGTATGTTCTCGATGATGATTCCCCAGGATAATTAGGTTGCTTAAAGTGTTTCTTACACCATTCAACAACATCATGTGCATCTTCTATATGTTCTCATGTGTACTTTATTTGATGCTTTCTTAGAGAACGTTTGATGCAAGCTCCTGCACCATCATGTTCACCCTTTCCATGACCACTCTCAAAAAAACTCCAAACATGTGGTATTTTGTCATTTCGATGATATCTACATAGTGCATAAAATGGCCTTGAAGATTTGAATTGTACCGCACATCCATCAAACCAAACAAAATGTTTAACTATTGTTATGCCTCTATCTTTCAAATATTAAAAAAACTTCTTAAAGCAATGTTGTACACAAAGTGTGTCATGCTCCTTATCATCACTGATATAGAAGTGGTACTCTTTCTTAATGACATGATTTTCAAATGTACTATCAACACCATCCAAATTCATCTATGCATGTCGATAACACACATGCACCAAAATAGTGATTTGCTTTGAAAAGTAATACTCTGATTGAATCTTTTTTTGATGTGCAAAAGAGTAATTCTCTGCGAAGTCAACTACAGATAGAATAGTTCCAAGTGGGAAAGTGTCTCTTAATCTTTTAAATTGTTTTGCTTGCCACTTGGCAAAAAAATCATGGCATATGTATGGTTTTATCAACTTACGAAATTTTTTCCATAAATGTTCCAATAGGTATTTCCTCTTCTACATAATCTAGCCTTGTAGATTCCTTTCCAAATTTTGTTTTAAATTTTTTGTACTTGTAACGCTTTCAATTTACCATCTTCCTCGTGTCAGTATCTTCATCTCTCAAAGGCAATTTAGCCAAGTCCCCGCATGTTCCACAAACTCCTCTTATGCAATTTATTTGACCGGTTGCATTATCATCTGATTTATCACATAAGATGGATGCTATGAATTGACTTGTTCATTTAGGAGGAGCATTTTCAAAACCATCACTATCTTCTCTAATCTTTCGAAACACCTAATAGTATAAGTCAAATTCAATGTGATAACGACAACAACAAGTTTCGAAAACTTTGTTTAACTTCACATAATATGGCCTTAACCGTTCAAACATGGTTTGTCCAATCTTAATATGAGGGTTTGTTTTAGTAAACAATACATACAATTCATGTTTTGTTGTGTCTATCCAATGTTTTATATGGAGATCATAACGATCAGGACCAATCCTTTGCTTGATAACATCTCTACTATTTGATGAAGGACGAGTATTATCATTCCAAAAACTTGTCGCCAAGTTCCTAACAACATCTTCAATTCTATCAGAACGAGGAGCTCTACACATAATTGCCCAATTCCCTTCTAAGGTAGTATCATCCAAAATCTTTCTCCTTTTAACATATTTAGATATTGTCCTTCTACTAAAACCAAACTCAGATGACAATGAAGAGATTTGTCTTTTTTGAGACAATCTTTCATTTACTAAAGATGTCAACATCACTCTTCTTGAAATGGTCTTATCTAGTTTTCAAGATTTTTTACCAATGTTCACTAAACCTTTCTTAACATTATCAACAATACATTTTTGTAGCTGAGAAGTTTTCCTCTTTTAACTTGTTGTATCTATACCCAACAATTTCATTGGATCTATTAAGTCTTTGTGAGTAAGTACAATTGATAACAATTGAGATTTTTCTAGTGTAGTATCAAGATTGTTGAAATGAGACATAATTTCTTTTCCACTTTTATTCATTGGCCTCCTTTTAGTATGTCTAGGTTCTTCACTGAGACGTTTCAACTTATCCACATCCATTTCAAGTAAATGATCTAAATTTTTATAAGAAATATTTCTCTTCACGTGTTTAGCTAGATCCACAATATGCTCATCCATATCAGTGGTAGGAGGTAAGGAGCCTGACCCCTCTCCTTCAAAGGTCTCCATTGGTTCAACTTGGACAATCTCCTCCCTATGTTCATCAGCTATATTGTGTTCTTCAACGGGTTCGTTTGCCTCGACTCTCGCTTCAGAACTCCCTTCTTGTCGAGCCCGTTCTGAACATAATTTAAGTGTTTGTGTAAGGTTCTTGAATTAATCAGAGATTATTCAATTAGGTTTAAGAATAGGGGTGAATTTGGCTTAAAGCTTTGTAACATGTTAAAACTAGCCCGTTCAATTTGGTTTATTAAGTTTAATTACTTTCAGGACCTTATTGTTATAACTCTAAATAAATTACATGTTTAGGTTTAAAGTTCAATTTGTTCTCAGGTTAGGATTAAAGTTCAATCTCTAATTTTGAGCAATAATTTAACACATAAAATAAAATTTTGATAAATTAGAAATTCCAATTTTGAAAATTAAAAGTACAAATATTTTGATGCATGCATACGATAAAGGTGACCTAATATTAATTTGTTATGGACCATAATGTAGGTGGACTATAATTTGTCACATCTGTGAATATTTAATACCTATTATTGCATAATAGACCTCCTAATCTGAAATGTTTTTGCATGTACGTGAAGTCATATAAATAGTTCACCTAAATTATTCAACATGTTTAATAGACCTTATAAATTTATGTCACATTTAAGACCTATAATCAATGTAATAGTCCTAATAGGCCTTATTATTAAAATCAATATGACCACGTATGAAAAAACATTTCACAATTAATATACTTAACTCCCCTTAAGATAGATATATTATGTGATATTAAAGGACCTATCACATGAAATTACTTGTACATGTAGATCAAATATGGCAGTGTTGTTGGATTTATGGCAGGTTATCAATCTAAGAGATGAGATCATATTTGATTTGATACGGATTGAGTCAGTGAAGAAAACCCTAAGGCACGAAGTTTGAGTGTCTATTTGGGTGGGAAAGCTCGAGTTTAAATATGCAAATTGAAGACATGGGTTGATGATGTCAGTTGCCGGAGAAGAGAAGGTGATTGTTGTGAACAAAAGAGCGATAAGTCTGAGTGTTTAAGTGGCAAAATTTAATAAGAGGGGTTTAATTAGAAAGCGTGATGAGTAAGTATTGATCCATCTGTTGGAGGGTAGAATACTGAAGTGAAAGTAGATCAAGAAGTGAGAGGAAGAGGTAGAATTTGAAGATCTAGAAGACAAGATTCAACTGAAAAGGTTTAGGGTTTAACCGGTGAACTGTCACAGAGTTAAGATTTAAGTGAACCGACAATGTTTGAACTGGTAAGAAGGTATCAGAAAGTGAATGAGTGTAGAGTGAGGATCAGAGGAAGTCAGGAAAGGTAGAGGTTGACCGGTAAGGGATCAAAGAGAGTGAATAGATAACCAATAGTGATGAGAAGTAAAGAAATAGAGAAGAGTTAAACTGGTAGTGTCTAAATCGATAAGACTAAAGTAGAGAAGCAGTGAAGAGAGAAAGCGGCAAAGAGAATTGATTTGAGGTGTTACAAAATTCATTTGTAACAAGGTGCAGATTATTGTATTGCTTTATATCATTGTATTTCACTGAGTGGGTGCTCGGTGAAGGGGTTGGTGCTCCTTGAGTTGGTGCTCAGAATAGATTAGGGGTTGGTGCTCCTTGAGTTGGTGCCCATAAACTTTGTAAAACTGTTGTTTCATTATGAGGTTGGATTGGAGCATTAGACTCCAACAACATTTCTCACTGAGGTTTTTATCACTTTGGGTTTTCCTCGTATATCTGGTGTTGTGTCACGTGTCTTTGTGTGTGCTTGTTTTTTATTATTTCTTTTATCTCATCGCTACACTCCCTTAGTGTTGGAATTGCTTTTTGATACACATAGTCAGGATTAAAAAAGTTTAAGGTTGTTGAAAACCACTGATTCACCCCCTTCTTAGTGGTATCTTTTGTTCTACACACGTTTCATGTTGTGTGTTATGCAGTTTTTGGAAGTCAACATGGGAATTGATCTATTTTAGCGGTGCAGATATATAAGAACTATTCATTTTAACATTTTGTGATATGGTGTGTGTGTGTGTGCGAGGATTTTATGAGTGATTGTGCAAAGTTTTGTGAGTGTGATTGTAGATTTGGTGCTTCGGTATATGACAGTGCAGAAGAACAGTTGTAGAAGTAAAATTGAGCGTAACCAGAACTGTTATTTGGCATATGTAGATGCTATTATTCAATTCAGTCATACTTGTAATCAATTGTAATCATTTGTAAGGCAGTGAGCCTTCATCTGGGTTATTTCCCTCTTTGGTATTTGAGTAGTGAGCTCTAGGCAGTGTGCCTAAATGCAAGTGCATTCCCCTTTTGTAATATTATAATATTGTGGGTTCAAATCCCACTGTGGTTTTTTCCTTTTCGGGTTTCCATGTAAAAATTTTGGTGTTATGTTATTGTGGTTGATTGGTTTATGTTTCTTCACTTTACTTTCATTGTTATGCATCTGGTGGTTTAAGAATCAGTTTAATAAATTTGTGAATTATAAAATCCCAATTCACGCCCCCTCTCAGTGTTCATTGATTCCAACACAGCCTGTGTTGGATTTACTAGATTTTAGCAAAGAATTTCAAGTGGACAGTGATGCAAGTGGAAATGCAATTGGAGTTGTGTTGAGTCAGGAAAGAAGACCGGTAGCTTATTTTAGTGAGAAGTTGAATGATTCAAGGAGGAGATATTCAGTATATGATCTTGAGTTTTATGCCATAATTCAAGAATTGAAGAAGTGGAGACATTATTTGTTACCTAGGGAGTTTGTGTTGTATATAGATCATCAAGTTTTACAGTATTTGAAAAGATAAAGTAAGTTGAATCATAGACATATGAGATGGGTAGAGCTCTTGTAGAGTTATACCTTTGTGTTGAAGCATAGAAGTGGAAAGTCAAATAAAATTGTTGATGCATTGAGCAGAAGGAGGAACTTGTTAATAGAAATGAGAGTGGAGGTGTTAGGGTTTGAAGAGCTAAAGAACTTATATGAGGATGACATAGATTTTATAGAACCTTGGAAAGATTCTAAGGAACCAATTATGGTAGGCAAAAGTAAGTGGTTGGACTATTTCGTTCAAGATGAGATGTTGTTTAGAGGACTTCAGTTTTGTATACCTTGGAGTTCTATGAGGGAGAGTCTGATGAAGGACCATAGTGGAGGATTGGTCGAACACTTTGGAGTTGATAAGACAATGGCATTGATAAGTGCGAATTACTTTTGGCCTCTGATTCATAAGGATGCCAGGAAATTTTTGTAGACTTGTAGGATTTGTCAACTTGCAAAAGGTAGTAGTCAGAATGTTGGATTGTATGAACCTTTGAGAGTTCCAGAGAGACCTTGGGAGGACATAAGCATGTATTTTATATTTGGATTGCCTAAGATAGAGAGAAACTGATTTTATATTTATGGCGGTGGATAGATTCTCAAAGATGGCACATTTCATACCTTGTAAGAAGGCAACAAATGCAGTACATGTTGTGGACCTATTTTTCAAGGAGGTGGTGAGATTGCATGGATTACCTAAGAGCATAGTTTCAGACAGAGACACTAAGTTTCTTGGATATTTTTGGAGAACACTTTGGAAGAAGATGAAGATAGATTTGAAGTTCAGTTATACTTTTCACCCATAGACTGATGGACAAATAGAGGTAGTGAATAGGAGTTTGGGAAATTTGTTGAGATGATTAGTAGGAGAGAAAAACGAAAGTTGGGACTTGATTCTTGCACAAACAGAATTTGCCTACAATAATTTAGTGAACAAGAGTACCGGAAGAACACCTTTTGAGATTGTTACCAGAGCACACCCTAGCCATATTATAATTGAGAGATATCAGTATTGAAGATAAAAGGAGTGCGGAAGGACAAGAATTTGTAGAGCATATGAAGACAATGCATACTCAGGTCAAACAACATTTGGATGACATAAACAAGTATAAGGAGAAAGCAGATGAAAAGAGGAGACATAAGGAATTTGAAGTTGGAGATGAAGGGATGGTGTATCTAAGAAAAGAAAGATTTCGAATTGGAACTTATAATAAGTTGAAGATGAGGAAGTTTGGACCTTTTAAGATCTTGAAGAAATTCAGTTTCGGAAATGCATATGAAGTGGAGTTACCTGACACTTTGGAAATTTCACCTATATTCAACATTAGAGATCTACATCAGTTTCATGAGATAGAATTCAGTGAGGACACTGCAGCATACATGGAGAAGCAGATACCTCAGTGGATACCAAACCAGATTGAAGAGATTTTGGATGTAGCACCCGAAGCAACCAATACAGAGAGTATCTTGTGAAGTGGAAAGACAGACTAGTTGAAGATTCATCATGGATTTCTCAGGCCAAGGTAGACTATCTTAGTTTTACTCTAACCCCTAAAAAAGTGAGGGACTCACTTTTTTCAACATCCCCGGATGTCTGATGTAGGAGCATGCCTGGTTCTTGGCAATCTTGCATCAACCAAAAACATTTTCTTTTTAGTTTGTTGTTATTTTGCAGTTTCAATATTTCATTATGTGTTTCTTTGCTTTGTTCACTGGACCTTGTGGAGATAGATGTAGATTGTTTACATGTTCATTTGCCTTATCCTAAGTGTGCGGGATGTTTGGATCTTTTTACAATAAGTTATCATTTCTAGAATCCAATACAATTTTCTTGCTTAGAACATCGGAACCGCTTGGACCTATTTTGGCTATTGGTGAATCTTGCAGATCATCTTCGTAGCTTGCGAAGCTTCAATTCATTGTTTCCAAAGTTCCTTGGCATGTGGCCGACCTTCCCTTAGGTCCAAAACTTCATCCTATAGATGTTTGATATGGATCTCTTTGGCGGAGGCCGACCTTGTTGTTTTACATGTTTCATCTTGTTCATTAGCAATTGTTTCACCTTGGGCTGACACGGATCACCCTTGATCATATAAATCAATGTAATTAAGCATTTATAATCAATATTTAGAAGGTAGAAGATAGATCTGAAGGTTAGGTGATCCATAGTTGTCTCGCATTCTTGCTTGGGTTGAATGTTGCATAACACACATATTTTATTTTCAGACATGTGAAACAAATCTCGAAGCCTGCATGTGGCTGGAAGTTTGTAACTGATTTTAATGATATAATATAGTTTGTTTATACATTGTCTCCATCACTTTGAGTTATTTCCACTATGTAACTCTTGTTGCACAGTCTAGACTATTCTCTTTGAGGACCCTCCCACTGTGATTGCACCAGTTGGTACCAGTTGTGAGAGTTAAATTACTACCTAGATGTTTGTATTTCGGTTTTTTATATGATTTCAATGCTCCAGAATCCATGGAATTCATATCTTGAAGATGGAATTCAGTATGCTTGGAATTTATGTTATGGGTTCATGTCCATAGGTCCAATAGACCTTTTATTTTGTTTTAGTAATTGAAAAGTGTAGAAGATCAATGAAGGTTGACTTGGTTACCATATTTTGGTCGAGAAATATTCGAGTAACGTGTTGATTTGAGCAATGCATTATTTGTATAAAATTTTTGTGCTTGGTCGACATGTTATCTTGGTGTATGTACTTACCAGTATATATATAGAAGACATATATATGTGGATGGATGCATGGAGTGTGTGAGTGATAGAGTAGTGGTATGTGAGGTGAGAGAGATAGAGAATCAAACTGTATGCGAGCAATGTATAGTGTGAATAGTAGAAGTGTGATGTGTGTAAAAGTGAATGTGTATGTAGGTGTGGAACGTGTGAGTGGGGAGTTGCACTAATCCCTTACTGGGTTCGCTACAAGCAGTTGGATTGACAGATGGAAGACAATGTTACAATAATCCCTTACCAGATCTATTGCAAGTAGCTATGTTGGTAGGTTGAAGAAAGTATTGTGGAGATCCCGCACCAGATCTATTTGAACTTGTTATTTTGATACTTGATCTTATCTTGGAACTGACCTCGTGCATTTGGAGATGCAATTTCCTTACTTCACTTAATTCTATTGTAGTGAGTATTCCAACAGTGAGCCTTATTGTATTTTGATAGTGAGTCATATTTTAATCAGGCAGTGAGCCATCAAACAGTGAGCAACCCCTTTTGTAAACACCATATAACTAATTATATTATCTTGAAAGTTAACCCTCTCCATGGTTTTTCCCATTTGGGTTTTCTACATATAAAAATCTAGTGTCTATCTTGTGATTATGTTTTCCATTTATTTTGTACTTTTATTTCACGTTGATGAGAATAATTGCTAAGGTTAAAATTAGTGAAAAGTTTATTTCTTATGGGAATATTGATTCACCCCCCTCTCAGTAGTCGATTCCATTCAACCATTCAACAATTGGTATCAGAGATTAGTACATTGCTTGCTAGCTTAATTGCTTGAGGGAGATCCTTGTTGGTTGAATCATGGTACCAATGAGTATGACTAGATAATATTGTCTGCATGAAGAATTAAAGATAATCCTCAAACATTTGGAACCTATGGAATCAAAGAATAAAGAGTTGAAAGAAAATGTGAAGGTAGTGAATGAATGTGTACAAAAGCTAAGAGAACAGGTCAAAAATTTCAAGTTAAGATAGAAGGAAGGTAATAATTAGTTGAAGGAGGCAAATGAAACCATTAAAGATATGATTTTGAAAATTGAGGAAAAGAACAAAGTGGAAGAAACTCTAAAAGATTCAATTAAGATAAAGACTGAAGAATGTGCGAAGCTGGAACAAGAAGTGAAGAAGCTGAAGGAAGAAACTAAAGTTCATGAAAGCTAAAAACTGCTGGATGACTTGATTAAGATGTAGAACCCTCATGAAGAGAATAGTGGACTAGGATTTTAGACTGGTGAATGTTAAAATAAGAAAGACAAAGACAAAGGAAAGGAAATTAAGGTGGAAGTAGAAAGGAAACCCAAAGATACGAGAAAAATCCAGAATTAGAGATCTACTGCAAGAAGACCATCGATTTGTCAACTGAATACACAAAGGTACCCATTATTTAATGGTTTTGTTTTTAATACAATAAGTTTTGTCATAAGGATGCAATATATAAAAGAATGAAGGAACTGAACACTCAAT
This sequence comes from Cryptomeria japonica, assembly GCF_030272615.1. Taxonomy (NCBI): domain Eukaryota; kingdom Viridiplantae; phylum Streptophyta; class Pinopsida; order Cupressales; family Cupressaceae; genus Cryptomeria; species Cryptomeria japonica. Next base: position 203,177,045 of record NC_081406.1, on the reverse strand, counting down.
GTTATGATTGCAATAAGTTTGGTCATAAAGAAAGTTACTTTAAGAATCATGTTATGGGTTAGAATTGTTATCCAGTTGGAATGACTAGGATGAATAGTTATAGGAAATTTTATGGCTATTTTCATCTATGCAACAATTATGGTCATAAAGCTAATAAATGCAAATCTAGAATACACTTGGTGAATTCAGTGTAGAGGAACATCAAATATTCTAAGTACAATCAATATGGACATTATGCTAATAAGTGTAGAAATCTGGGTGCTATGGAGAAGTCTATGGAGAAGAATGTGATCAAGACTTGTGAATCTAAGAAAAAGGAAGTCGTGGTATAGAGAAAGGAGGTAAATAATGAAAGCAAACCTAGTGTACTGGAATCTTGTGTAGACACCTCTTCCTTCGGTAAGTGAGCTTGTTCCTTTGGCTCAGGGGGAGTTTTCAAGGATATCACTCACCACCCTCTCCAAAGTAGTTCATGTTGTGGGTTTGACATGACTGGGTTGGATATGCAATGTGATAATTTGGTGAAGATACTAACATATTGACAAGACACTCTTTTTAGCAGGTAAACCCTAGAAGTAATTGACAAAATAAATATAGAATTTTGAGATCATTTTCTACATTGTGTGAAGAGAGTTTAAGGAGCAAAAAAATAGTTGAAGAGTAGGAGCAAAGAAAGAGTTTACATTATGGAATCCAAGATGATCGCCAAAGAATCAAGTAGAGGATAATTTCAATATTTAGAAAAGGTATTGATTTGATGAATTTAATAATGAAAAGATCAAGAAAATAGAAAGAAATTTAAGTGATGCAGAATTACAAAAGATTAAGGAGTTAGGGAAAAAATGATTGGATTTGTGGAGCGAATTTCCCTAGTTTGAAAATGAAGATTTGATCAAGCTTGTCCTAACTCGAGTACAAAATGATTGTATCATGTTGGACAAACCCAATCCAATCTCTAAAGATATAATTTTAATAATTACTGGGCTATGCGACAAAGGAACTGTGAAGAACAAGGAAGTTGAAACCCTAATGAAAGTGACGAGAGATCAAAGAGCATTGTTGATTGACACAATTGTTAATCTTGTGGTAAGGTATGTTACGTATAAAATTTCTTGCAAAATTTACTTCAGAAATAGGGAAGGTTCTACCTCAGTTATTTTAGTATTTGTTGCACATAAGCTTGCTATGGAAGATACAGTTTTTGATTTGTGTGAATTATTGAGGAGTCAATTGTTAGAAAATATTAACATCACAAACAGTCAAGGCTACCCCTTTTAGCTTGGATCTTTGCTTATATGTTTAGCAATGTATTTTCTAAGATTTATGTCATTTAAAGAAAAATGTGTTATGGAAGTCTCAAATTTTGGTTGCTAAGTAGATTTATTGATATCATAATTGTCTGGAAAACAAAGATAAAGCATGTGAAGATTAATTTAAGACATTTCAGGAGGTTTAGAGTATCAATCTAGTATCCCTTGCGACTGGTTCTGCTAAGGAGAGTCTCACCTCTAGAAAGAGGAAGTTGAAGGATACTCTGCTTTCTGGTTCTCCAAAACCTGAGAAGAAGAAGAAAGCCCAAAAACATGAAGATGTAATTGAGTTAGATGATTCAAAATCTCCTTTTGTTGAAGAAAAGGTGACTGTTGCAGAGCAAGGAGAAGAAGTTTCTAAGGCAGAAGCAAATGATGTACAAAATATGTTGGAGAAATGTAATGATGCTTAGAGAACTTTGATAAAATGCATTAGAGAAATGGATAGTATTGATAGCTCCAGCAAAATATATAGGTATTGTCTCCAATGACCAACTGCTATGGAAAATTTCAAGGTAAAAGTTGAATAAATTGAAATTGAATTAATCTCTATTGGGAAAACAATTGATTTTCTGAATGACAAAGATGGTAGTCAGAGAAAAAGGGTATATTCTTTACAAACTAAGTTATTATCTCTGCAAAGGTAGAAAGAAGACATTGTGAATATATTTTGGAAGGTGAAAGAAATTATTGAAGCCAAATCAGAACATTTTTTAGGACTTCTTAAAGATGTAGAAGAATGTGATTAGAATCCGTCTATTCCAGACAACTTATCTCATGTCATTGATCTACTAGTCAAAATCAGAAGTTTATCAGTATGTATCAAACTGGTAGTGCATTCCTCAAAGGTTCTCCTCTCAAAACTTAAGGAGAAATATAAGTAGTTTTTTTATAAGAAGAGCAGGAAAGAATTCATTTTTGGTTGATACACAATTTTCATTTTTTTTATTGTTGATTGAAGGCACCCTTTGTCCTTGATGTCATAGGGGGAGAAAGGTAAAGGGAGAAAGGGAGAAAGGGAGAGATATGAGTGATATGAGTAAGGGGTAGATATATTCAGTATTGTGCAGATATATATGCAGAAATGTTTTTCCTTATGAGATTTTTCTTTTTGAGATGTTTTGTCATCAATGACAAAGGGGTAGATTGTTAGATTTGTGTGAATTTAATCATTCATGTCAAACTTCGTGGTCCGGTTAGGACAAGCTATATGTAATAGTGAGTAGAAGTGGAAGTTAGGTATGTATGTAATAATGAGTAGCAGTGGAAGTCAGGTATGTATGTAATGTTTAGCAATAGTGAAAGATAGGTATGTATGTTGAGCAATGAGGTATGGTTTACAGGATTATTTTCTGGAAGTCCTTTGCTCCAAAATCTAGTGTTTTTGCTAGTCATGGTTTGTATCAAGTGCTGGTATTAGTTGTGACAGTTGAATTTCTACCTAGATGTTTGTATTGCAATTTGATCTATGAATTATATGCTCTAGAATCCATGGCATTCGTATCTTGAAGATGGAAGTCATTATGTTTGGAATTTGTGTTTATGGGTTCATGTCTATGGGTTCGATAAAACCTTTTTTTTTGTTTCAGTAATTGAAACATGTAGAAGATCAGTGAAGGTGGACTTGGTTATTGTGTTTTTGGTCAAGGCATATTTGAGTAATGTGTTGATTTGAGAAATGTATTATTTGTATAAACCTTTTGTGCTTGGCCGATATATTATCTTGGTGTATGTGCTTACTAGTATATATATAGAAGAGATATATGTGGATGAATGCATGGAGTGTGTGAGAGATAGAGTAGTGGTATGCGAGGTGAGAGAGATAGAGAATCAAAGTGTATGTGAACAATGTGCAGTGTGAATAGCAGAAGTATGATGTGTGTAAGAGAAAATGTGTATGTACGTGTGGAAAGTACGAGTGTAGTGTTGTAATAATCCCTTACCAGATATACTATAAGTAGTTGGATTAATAGATTGAAGATAATGTTATAGTAATCCCTTATCGGATTTCCTGCAAGTAGTTATATAGGCAGGTTGAAGAAATTGTTGCGAGGATCCCTCACCGAATATGTTGTATGTTGTTTTTATATTTGAGCTTATCTTGGAATTGACCTCATGCATTTGGAGATACAATTTTCCTTAGTTCACTTAATTCTATTACAATGAGCATTCTGGTAGTGAGCCTTACTGTGTTCCGACATTGAGTTGTATTGTAATTAGGCAGTGAGCCATCCAGCAGTGAACCACCCCTTTTGTAAACACCATATAACTAGTTATATTATCATGAGAGTTAACCCTCTCCATGGTTTTTCCCATTTGGGTTTTCCACATATAAAAATCTGTTGTCTATCTTGTGATTATGTTTTCCATTTATTTTGCATTTGTTGTTTCATGTTGATGAGATTAATTGCTAAGGTTAAAATCAATGAAATTTTTTATTGTTGTGGGAATACTAATTCATCCCCCCTCTCAGTATTCCTGTACATTCAACCATTCAACAAGGTTTTTCCTATGAAGTTTAATGATCTATGGATGAAGTTGATGGAAGATAACTTGGTGACTTTCAAACAATAATACAAGCCTAGTTTGGAGATGGGGTTGAATATTTGGAAGGAGTTCCTTGATTTCAACTATCAGAATGCATGGATTTAGATCACCTTGAGCTAAATTCATGGAGATTTTATGTTTCTAGATCCCCTGCTTAAGATAATGAAGGATGATATTAAGACTTTGACAATGTCATGCATCTTTGGCACTCTTCCTATCCTAAGATTAGTAAAGAATTATATCGTGTCTCAACTTATTGGTGCGAAATATAAGAAAAGGTTATGACTATTGAGGACATCATTGATCTAGATGTTTACTATGTGACCAAGGGTTTAGTATACAAGATATATTATCAAAACTATGAGGGTTTCATGACCGCCACTACAATACATTGCTTATCAAATGGTGGTTGAAGGTAAAAAGTTTGATCTTTGCTAGTTGTACTAAGAAAACTTTTGGATAGTCTGTATAGGATGAAGAACATCGAGTATCCACTCTGGTATGGGTCACTAATAATTTGTCTAGCATTTATGATTATGAATGAGCTCCTAGGAGTTGAGTAAAGTCAAGAACAAGTTCATTCCTATAGTAGTGCAAATAAAACATGTATTATTAGTTTTAATAAGGACATAGAGGCATACAATACTGCAAATACTAGTTGGCTCAAGAAATTTAAGGATAAGATGCAAGAAAGAAAAAGAATTTCTAGTGGATTGGTCCAAACATACAAAAAGTGTTGATTATGAATATCCAGGAAACTGAGAGGTGGGTAAATCAATTGACAATAAATTGTTTATTTTAACTTTAATGCATAGATCTAGAATATTGAGTAGAAATAAAAAAATTATGAAATGCATGCAAAATTCAAATTATGCACAAGAAACACTAGAATTTACGTGGAAAACCCAAGAAGGGAAAAACCATGGAGAATGCTAATTCTTAATATATAAACACCTGTTAAGGTGATTTTTATAAAGGGTGGCTCACTGCTAGTTCGTCTCATTGCCGGTAGGCTCACTATCCTAAAAGGCTCACTACCAAGTTATAGATGGGCTCATTGCCTTGAAAGTCTCATTGAAGCAGTCACCGGCTAGGAGGGACCTCAAAGAGATTTATCCAGACTGATCAAGAAGAGTAAACACAACGGAAACACAAGGACATGATGGAGGAAATGCAGAAACAAATTATATTATAACATGAAAACTAATTACAACCAATCGATAATAACCGGGTTATAGAAACTGGCTCACGGGCCTGCTAAACATGCTCAAAATACAGAACAAATCACAACCAGGACCTCAAATCTTAAGATCTATCTTCTATGCTTCGTCTAACTTCTTGATTACATTGTAATACTCTATTATAGTTATTTATACAATCCAAGAGGATCCAGTTGGCCCAAAAAGGGATTAAAACCCAAAGAACAAGACCTAACATACAAAACCAACAAGGTCGGCCTTTGCCAAAGAAAATCCTCCAAAAAATCAAAAGTATGAAGAGTAGATCATGGGAAACGGTCAGACACACGCCAAGGAACATCAAAATTAAAACTCAAGGATCCACAAGCTACAGAAGGGGATCTGGTGGATCACTAATACAAATAGGTTCAGGCAACCAGTAACAAGAAATGTCTCAGAAACTGGTAACAGAAAACTGTCTTGGAAACCGGTAGAGATAACATGCTGGAAAATGATCCAAATGCTCCACGGTTTGGGAATAAGGAAGATGATCAAGTCTTCAAGTAAAATCCAACTCCATAGGTTTTGGTGAGCCAAATCCAAGACACACAAAGAAATATTGAAACTGCAAACAGAAAGCAAAACAAAAAGAAAATATTTTTTGGTTGATGCAAGATTGCTATGAACCGGGGATGCTCTTGCGTCAGACATCTGGGGTTGTTGAAAAAAGTGAGTCTCTCACTTTGTTGGGGTTAGAGGAAAACCAAGGTGTTCTACCTCTTCCTGAGAGATCCAATATGAATCTTCAACTAGTATGTCCTTCTACTTCACAAGATACTCCTTATACTGACTGCTCCGGGTACTATGCCCAAGCCTACTATCCAAAATGTCTTCGTCTAATCCGGTTCCTTTTGGGGCAACCATTTCTCCAAGAATACAATACTGTCGTCACTAAATTCTGGTTCATGATACTCATGAAGACCAACAATGTTGAATACAGGTGAAATACTCAGCCTACCTGGTAACTCTACTTCATATGCATTACTAGAACTAAACTTTCTCAAAATCTTGCAAGGTCCAAACTTTCTCATTTGCAATTTGTTATAAGTTCCAATCGAGAATCTTTCTATTCTCAGATACACCATCACTTCATCGCCAACTTCAAATTCCTTATGTCTCCTCTTCTCATTGGCTTTCTCCTTATACTTGTTGTTCATGTCCTCCAAATGTTGCTTAACTTGAATATGTAAGTCCTTCATGTGATCTACAAATTCTTCTACTTCTGAACTTCTTTGGACTTTACTGCTAATATTACTTAATTCTTATATACCTCTAGGATGTGCTCTGGTAACAATATCAAAAGGTGTTCTTCTAGTACTCTTATTTACTGAATTATTGTAGGCAAACTTTGCTTGTGCAAGAATCAAATCCCAACTTCTGGTTTTATCTCCAACTAAACATCTCAAAAAAAATCCCAAGCTCCGCTTAACTACTTATGTCTATCCATGAGTCTGTGGGTGAAAAGTAGAACTGAGCTTGAAATCTATTTTCATCTTCTTCCAAAGTGATCTCGAAAAATAGCCAACAAACTTAGTGTCTCCATCTAAAACTATGCTCTTAGATAATCCATGCAATCTCACTACTTCCTTGAAAAATAGGTCTGCTACATGTAATGCATCTGATGTCTTCTTACAAGGTATGAAATGAGCCATCTTCAAGAATCTATCCACTACCACAAATATAGAATCATTCCCTCTCAGTGTTTTAGGCAATCCAAGTATGAAATCTATGCTTATATCCTCCCAAGGTCTTACCGGTACCGTCAAAGGTTTATAAAATCCCACATTCTGACTACTACCCTTTGCAACTTGACAAACTCTACAACTTTGCACATATTTCCTAACATCATTATGAATATGGGGCCAAAAGTAATGCTTACTTACCAATGCTACTATTTTGTCAATACCAAAATGTCTGGCTAATCTTCCACTGTGTTTATCCTTTATCAAATTCTCCCCCATAGAACTCTTAGGTATGCACAACTGAACTCCTCTGAATAAAATCCCATCCTGAATGAATTAATCCAACCACTTGCTTCTATCTACCATAACCGGTTCTCTACATGCTCTCCAAGGTTCTACAAAATTCGGGTCATCATCATACAGGGTCTTCAATTCCTCAAATCCTAATATTGTCACTCTCATCTTTGTCAGCAAGTTTCTTCTCCTACTCAATGCATCAACAACTTTGTTATATTTCCCACTTTTATGCTTCAACACAAGGTGTAACTCTACGAAAATTTTACCCATCTCATATGTCTTTGATTCAACTTACTCTGATTGTTCAAATACTGCAAAGCTTGATGATCAGTATACAACACAAACTCCTTAGGCAAGAGGTAATGTCTCCATTTCTTCAATGCTTGAACTATGGCATAAAACTCTTGATCATACACTGAATATCTCCTCCCAACATGATTCAATTTATGACTGAAATAAGCTACTGCTCTCCCTTCCCGACTCAAGACTCCTCCTATTGTTGTTCCAGTTGCATCGCAATCCACTTGAAATACTTTATTGAAATTCGGTAAAGGTAACATAGGCTGCTTAGTCACTTTTTGTTTCAACATCTCAAAACTTTTATTTTCTCTGGTGGTCCACTTAAATTCCTTTCGATCTCCCCTCATGGTGTCAGTCATAGGGTTACACACTAAACTGAAATTTCTGATGAACTTCCTGTAGAAACTAGCCAATCTATGAAATGATCTTACCTCTCCAATGCTTTCCGATGTAGGCCACTCAACAATTGCTTTTACTTTCTCAGGGTCCATCTTCAAACCATCCTCGGATATCACAAATCCCAAATAGACTAACTCATCTTTCATGAAAGTACACTTCTTAAGATATATCAGCAACTTTTCTTCTCTCGACCTCTCCAAAACTTGTCTCAAATGCAACAAATGCTCCTCTTTTGTCTTACTGAAAATCGAAATGTCATCCAAATATACAATAACAAACTTACCCAAGAATCTTTTCAATACCTCATTCATCAATTTCATGAAGGTACTCAGTGCATTATTTAACCCAAAAGGTATCACCAACCATTCATACAGTCCTTCATTTGATTGAATGTTGTCTTCCACCCATCTCCTTCTATGATCCCCATCTGATGATATCCACTCTTTAAGTCTATCTTTGTAAAGTATTTGGCTCCGCTCAAACAGTCCATTATGTCATCCATCCTAGGAAAAGGAAACTAGTATTTCACTGTAAGTGAGTGCCTATTTGTCTGGTCAATAATCTCTTGGGTGAGCATATAAACCTAGAGGTCTATTAGGCCATGAAGGCTTGGAATTTGGATTTTCAATGTTGGTGTGTCTAGGATTCTATAATGACCTTGGATGCTAACTACTTCTCCAACGGTCCTAATTATTCAAAAGTTGGTTATGGATATTGGAAAAGGTTAATATATGCTTGGACAACTATGGTAAAGAGAGAGTAGAAAGTTTTGTAAAGTTTGGTTGAGAAAGTGAATAGAGCGAGTCTGATTTTGTCATAACAATGACATTTTTCCATACTGTCTGTATAGGGTGTGAGATCTACTGATGAATTTTTTATTTGATTAGGAAGAACCCTGAGATAACCTTCCAATGCATTTGGTCTGACCTCTTGAAGTGACGTTTAGAGGAGGTTATAAGCATTTTACCCTCTGTAGGTCTCAAACCCTCCATTTTCAAGGGTCGCAATGCAAATGGGACCCTAACTTGCAATCTACTCATTGGGATCTAATGGCCATTGGTAGAATGCAAGTTAGCGGCATGAATTTTGAGATTCCAGGGGGTGAGGTTAGAGGAGTTGGTTGGTAACCTTACCACCAAGCCCTAGTCTAAATTGTTTGAGAGTTTAGATTAGAATAGATGAGTTTCATTGAGCATACTATGAAAAATGATGAGATGATGAGTTGAATTGATGGAATTGTAGTATTTGGACATAGAAGAAACCTCTTGAAGAGTTGGAACCTTCCTGTGATCCCATTCTCATATACCTCCTTTTTAAAATCGGTTTAACTTGATCAATTAGACTTGCGACCCAAGTAGGTGTTGAAGAGTACAGGAATAGGGTGGAATTCCAATCTTTTGGAATCTGATAGTAATCTCAAAAGGGTGTTTGAAACCTAATTTTTTTTAGGGTATTGTTTGGTATAATTTGGAGAAAAATCCAAAAAGACAGTGAAATAGGGCTACTAACTAGTAGGCATGTCTAAGCTTCAAAAGACAATACTTGCTTTATGCTCCAAAATAGAATTGTGGGAAATCTTGATATGTCTTAGGAAGTGTGTAGAAGTGTTGTGCCATCCCTTTTTAGGGGTAAGAGTCTGATTTCACATTTGAGGTGTGATTGTAGCCTTGAGAGAGACTCAAGGTAAAGAAGACCAAGGTGTGTAGGTGGGTTTATCACCCTAATGCTGCCAAACTCTACATCACCTGCACTTGTCTATTCAATTCTTCATTCTCTGTTAGTGTCATCTAGTGTGTAGCTTTGTTAGGCAAACTAGCTCCATGAACTAGGTCCATGCAATGACTGATACTTCTCACAGGTGGTAATACATCATACACATTATTTTAAATGACGTCTTCATATTCTGCCAGCAAATATTTTATCTCTTCCAGTTGTTCCTCTTCCTGCTCCAAATTCTTAGTCTTCCTAGGAACTAAAGCAATTTAACACATTCTCATGTCTCAATCCATCCAAGAATTTCATTCCATCCACCAAATAGATACTAGCATTCGTACATACTTCACTCTTCAGAGGTTCCTCCAAGGGAAACACGGTTTGTGCTTCATCTCATTGGCCACAATAGTGTATGTATTCTTCCTCTGAGTTGAGAAATACAACACCAGAGGAGCCCAAATGATCTCTGCAAGCTGAAATAAACCTGTTACATGGAGAAGCAAGGAAGCAACAAGGAAAAAACAAATACACAAAAATATGCTCAAAAATATGAGAGCTCAATATTCACAAAAATGTGTAATGTGATAATGATACAAAGAAAAGAAATTAACCTCTAATAGGTCAAGAAACCCTAAAAGGGAAAACCTAGGCTTGCACATAATAATTAATAAAAGAATTAAATGTTATGCACCTAATGTTAGCTTAAGTGTAAAAGAGATAAAGGGAACTTAAATAATTAAACTAATGTTGTTTAATTAATCAAGTAAAGACCCGATTACTCTAACACCCCCCCTTAAGCTAGACTTAGGGAGAAACTAAAACCTATAACAGCTACTAAAAGCAAGAAATATGGGTCCTGACAACAAGGCTTGATCAAGTACCCAAATACAATGAAATCTCTATGAAACAGAGAAAAAGGAGAAAACCCAGTGGGAAAAAACTCCTCTCCAAAAAGAGATAAAAGAACATGCTAAAATAAATAAGAAGGAAGGCCTCATAAAGTCCCCCAAGGACAACTTCCTTCACCCTAAGCATAGAATGCAACTAAAGATAGCGCAGTGATGCAAAAGGTTTCATGAAGATGTCTGCAACCTTCTTGGTAGTGGGAATGTACTCCAAGATGAGAGAACCACCCTGAATCAACTGGCAAATGAAATGCGTGTGAATATCAAGGTGCTTCGTTCACTGATGCTCTATCGGGTTGCGAGAAATATGAATAGGACTCTGATTATCACACCAAAGAATAGTGGGACTATTAGGAGGAAAACCAAACTCAACCATCAATTGTCGAAGCCATAAGATCTCCTAACTGGCCAGCACAACAGCTCGGTACTCAGCCTTTGTAGATGATAATGCATGAGCTGTCTGCTTCTAGCAAGACCATGTGATAGGAACAGAGCCAAGCCAGAAGTAGACTTCTGATCATTGAAATCACCAGCTCAATCTGAGTCAGTGTAGCCAACAATGTGAGGTTCCCCTGATGTGTAGTGAATGCCATGAGAAATAGAGCCTCAAATGTATCACAAAATACATTTGGAAGGTTGCCAATGACTCTCATGAGGATCATGGGAGAAATGAGAGATAAGGCCAACTGCAAATGAAAGATCAAGATGAGTGTGCATTAGGAACAACAAACTACCAACCAATTGCCTGTAAAGTGTAGAATCTATTGAAGGAGTGGAGCAAGTAGTAATCAAAACAACCCCTGATTGAAAAAGAGTGGGAACAGGCTTGCAATCAAGCATGCCAAAGTGTTGAAGCATGTCAAGAGCATACTTCTACTGGTAAATGTAGATCCCATCAGAAGACTCAATCACTTGAAGACCAAGAAAATAGTGCAAAAGAGTGAGATCTATCATCTCAAACTAGTCCATCAAAGCTCACTAAACATGCTAAATCATAGAGGATGAGCTACCTATGATGAGGAGATCATCAACATATAGAACAAGAATCAGGATCTCACCCTCAAGAAGCTAAATGTATACTGTGTGATCATAATGACAGCGGGTGAAACTGTTAGGTCTCGGGGACAACTGAGAGGGGGGGGTGAATCAGTTGTCAAATAAATTCAAACTAAAACAACTTAACCAGCTTTAATGCTTAATACCGGTAAACTAGTCTTTTATGCTAGTAGACATTTTTATCAATTAATTACAATATCTATAGGTATTAATGCATGAAATAGAAACACAATAACATCCACAACACATAACACCAATATTTGTATGTGGAAACCGTGTAAGGGGAAAAACCACAATGGGAAACCTTACCCACAATCATATGTTAGTACTGCAGATAGTATGTGTATACAAATGGGGTCTACACATGCAGAAAGGCCAAGCGCCTAGAGCTCACTGCTCAAACACATATAGGAGTCACACTGACTACAATTGGATGGTTAAATCCAATAAGGATGTGTGCTCAAATTAACATCTTTCTATGTTGGATTGAGTACCGCTGTAGTTCTGACTATCTTCACAAAAAACCTCCTTCAACTTCAAAATATGTTTGTGTATATAGCTCTACTTATTCTTGCATATACCTTTACACTTGATCTTACAAATAAGATCTTACATTTATATCATAACCTAAGACCAATTTTAGTAGGTCGGCTCTAAAGGATATTGCAATAAAATCAATTTACAAATAAAACAATGTTCGATACAATAACTGATTTAACATGTCGGCTTGATGCATTTACAACAATAATAAAACATCTCCATAGTGTGTCATGCTGATCTAGAAAAGATAAACCTGTCGATGTATATCCTGGACCTATTTGCTGGTAATAACAAATATGCAAATACGAATGTGAAAAGGAACAAATCTCCAAGACAAAGTGTCCAAACGATGTCTTCGACATAACCAGGTGTTTTCCATATCATTCCAAGTGTTGGTGAACATTATATCCTTGCCGGTGCACCAGATACCGGTGACTGTGCATAAGTCACTTGCTTGCTGGTGAACATTGCCAATTCTCCAAAGTGTTAGAGTTGATAAGTGTTAGTAGATGTTGACTTTAATGACAAAACCATACCAAAATACCAACAATGAAACTAGTGGAGAGCAAGAAAGATTCTATATTCTCATACCAAGCCCGAGGGGCCTATATGAGACCATATAATGAACGCCGAAGTTTTCAAACCAAAGAACTATCCTGCACAAATCCCTGAGGCTACTCCATATAGATTTCCTCTTGTAGGTCCCCATGAAAGAAAGCACTCTTCACATCCATCTGAAAAATAGGCCATCCCCTAGAAGCTGCAAGAGATAGTACAAAGAGAATAAAGTTCATCTTAGCGACAAGGGAAAATGTCTCAGAGTAATCAATACCTTCAACCTGCGAGAAACCCTTTGCAACAAGGCATGCTTTGTACTTATCAATTGAACCATCAACAACATACTTAGTGCGATACAACTAGCAGCACCGAACCATCTTTCTGCCCTTAGGAAGACAACAGAGATCCCAAGTATTATTCCTCATCAAAGAAGAATACTCCTCCTCCATAGCATAATCCTACTCAGGGTGCCCTGTAGCCTCTGAAAGCTTTTGAGGATCATCTGAAATGGCATGAATCAAAAGAATAGAACCCACAGTATGAGAATGGGTGCAATGAGTATCTAAAGGATCACCGGCCATAGATCTTGTCGCCTTAATAGTAAAGTGAGCCCACTTGGGCATTTGAGGTGGAGCAAGTGGAGGTGGGGATGGTCGATCATTAGCATCATCATCAAAAGCATCCTCAAAATAATCATGAAGAAATGCAGTGGGAGGAGTAGGTAGAGGAGTAGACACTAGAGATAGGGTATCCACTATGGGAAGGCGCTCATCAAAATGAACATCCCATCGAAACAAGACCTCTCTTGAATCAAGATCAAACCGCCTATTGCTTTCCTCTAAGCATCAGGAATGAATGCCCATGCCTCACTGCCAAATACTCGAAAAAAGAAACATCAGGCTTGTCATGAGACCAAGCCTCTTTAGGAGTCATATGTCAAATCACCTTGTGAGGCATCTGATTCTGAATGTAGTTGGTACAATTGACTACCTCAACCCAAATAGATGAATCCATAGACATGGACTGAATCATACAATTCACCATCTCTCGTAAAGTTTTGTTCTTTTGCTCAACAACACCAATCTACTGAGGGGTGTAGGAAACCGTAAACTGATACTGCAAACCATGCTCAATGCAAAAATATTTGAAAGATTGATTCACATACTCCCCCCCATTATCTGTATGTATCCACCGAATAGAACAACTAGACTGCTTCTCTACAAATGTCTTGAAGATTCAAAATGAATCAAAGACATCAGACTTATACTTAAGAAAGTACACCCATGTGCATTTGGAGAAGTCATCAATAAAAGTCAGTACATACTTGGCCCCATAAAAAGGAGTAGGGAATGACATGAGGTCACTGTGAATCAACTCCAAAGGTGCCAAAGAACGAGGGGCTCTTCCCTTTGGAAAGGGATCCCTATGATGCTTGCCAAGCACACAACCATGACAAATACCATTAGTGCAGGAAATCTATGGGAGCCAAAGAACAAGTGCCTGTGTACTCATCTGCTGAAGATATATATAATTGACATGGCCCAAGTGCTCATGCCAAAGCTTACTCGTTAAATCTGCATGTGCTATAAGAGATGAACCTGCACTCGCAGAGGGCTCAAATCGATCAAATCTATAAAGATGGGATGTAGTGTCAACACTCCCAGTAGCCACAGCCAAATCAAAGTCATGGAGATCCCGAATAACCACATCATGTGATGAGAACTCAACTGTCTTACTAGAGCCAGAATGACAAATCTAATAAATGGACAGGAGATTCATCGAGATATCAGGGACAACCAAAACATCCTGCAGAGTACCCCCATCCAAAGAGACAGAAACTGAACCCAAGACTGAAAGATGAACTGAGTCACCCACTGCAATCTATGAAGTACCACAAGAGGCAAGAGAAGTAACCAACTATTGAGTGTGTGTCATATGGTGAGAAGCACCAAAATCTAAAATCCAAGTGGACCCATAGGTCAAATCTCGAGAAGTGAGAGCATGACCTTTCCCTCTGGAAGGAGAAGATGCCTGAGGGGAGGAGATGTGATGTTGCTGCATGGCTTCCTCTAAAGCCTATAATCATTTCCAACACTTGGAAACTAGATGTCCATCCTTGCCACAAAAACTGCAAGTATCTCCTGATTTCTTCTTAGTCTTGGAGGAAGACTCACCAGACTGCAAATATTTCCCTTGTTTTGGAGGAAATGGTGGTTCAGAATTAGACTTAAGAGGTGGCTTGGAGGAATGCTCACTACCTACAAAATTCTTCTTGGGCTTTGGTTTTTTCTTTTGCTTCTCCTTAGAGGACTGAGCAACCAATGCTTTGTTCTTGGACCCCAAGAGCATCTCTAGCTGAAAAAGGTGAGACTACTCATGAGACAAACACTCACAAAAAACATCAAAGGTAGGCATGGTGAAAGGAGCACCCAAGCCATCCATAGTGGAGTAGAAAGAAGAGGCAAAAAAATGAAAATGACCTCAAAGATTTGAAAGGATCAAGTGAATGCACTCGATGTCTGTCTTGATCTTTCCACACCCCTAGAGAACAGATCTGCCTCAACCTATAATGCCTAAATCTCATTAACCCTCCTGAAGAGAGACTCAAACTTCAACCACATAGCACGAGGAGTGAGAAACTCATCAAGGTGAAACAAAAGACTGTTGGAAACATGTAAAGAGAGAAAACCCATGACCTCAACCATCTTGTTTCTGTGTTGAAGAATCTCATAAGGGTGCTGGAACAGAGGATGAACCTCATCCAAACAAGACCACAACCCTCGTGCCTGGAGAAGTCGCGTGATGCGAGGCTTCTAGGTGTGATAGTTGTGTGATGTCAAGAACTCAACTGAAGAATCTGCCAGGAAACTCTGCACCTGTACCTGCTTGTGTTTTTTTTCTATTATGTGATCTTTCAGAATAGATAAAAGATGCAGAAGGGTTTATTTGTTTTGAGAGTTTTGGTGTTCTATATTTCTGATATAAATGATAGAAAGCAAGAAAAAAATACCCCCCCCACAAGAGATAAACCCAAACCCTAGTATATACTGTTGAGAAGGAAGTAGTGCATAAGCAAAAAAAGTTCAAACTGAAATCTCATGTACCTGATGAAAGATCTGAGAAAAAAGATCACATATATGAATAGAGCATTCTGAGAGCTTTCCAACGCCTATTTGTTTTCAAAAAATGGAGTCCGTTTGCCCATTCTACGGCCCCAGAAGTGCAAAAAAGAGACCTCAATTTGACTGAAAAAAAGTACAATCAAACAACAAAATTGGAAAAAAAATTCCAACACCACGAGGTCTGGCTCAAAACTAGCTTTCTGACGCCTATTCATTTTTGAAAAAATGACTCTGTATGCTCAAGATATGATGAAAAAACCAACCCCCCCTTCAAAGGAAAGAGAGAGGGGCAACAGGGGCTAACTGGTGGTAGGGTTGGGAAGAGGTGGCAAATTGATGACGCTCTGGTGGTGGAGCAGTGAGCTTGGGCGGCCGTGAGGTGGCGATGGCGGGCGGGTCAATGGCGGGCGAAATGGTCGATGGGCATGGAACTATCGGCGGGTGGGAAGGCTTTCGGTGGGTGGGGAAACTGCCGGCGAGCGGGGAATGAGGGTCGGCGAGCAGGGCCTGTTCTGACAGGGCCAACAAGGGCTGGACTGTTAGGCTAGCGGTAGAGCTGGTATGCCAGCGGAGACCCAAACAAACCTCGAAAAAAAGTTTTTTTTACAAAAAAAAACTTTTTGCCTTCTTTTTGTGAATGATTTTTTTAATTTTTTATTTTTGTATTTTTTTTGTAAAAAATCAAAATTTGGCCTGCATGCTGTAAAAAGGCAAAAAATATTTTTTTTGAATTTTTTTCCCGAAATGCGTGTTAGGATTGTACGACCTAGTACTGAGAAAAAATATACCCCCAGAGGCTCAAGTGTCGAAATGGGTCAAGTTTTATATGACCATAGGGGTTTTTGGGCCTTCTAAGAATGATGGTGAGGTTTTCTTAGGCCCAAAGTGCTTAGAAAAAAGGCCTATCCCTAGGTGCACAAAAAAACTTCTAAAAAACCTCAGATCTGCTTCCAATGCAAAATGCTCAAAACAAGAACATGTAGCTGCAGATCTGAAGCTCTAATACCATGTCAGAGTTGAGAAATACAACACCAGAGGAGCCCAAATGATCTCTGCAAGCTGGAATAAACCTGTTACAAGGAGAAGCAAGGAAGCAACAAAGAAAAAACAAATACACAGAAATATGCTCAAAAAGATGAGAGTTCAATATTCACAAAAATGTGTAATGTGGTAATGATACAAAGAAAATAAATTAATCTCTAATAGGTCAAGAAACCCTAAAAGGGAAAACCTAGGCTTGCACATAATAATTAATAAAAGAATTAATTATTATGCACCTAATGTTAGCTTAAGTGTAAAAGAGATAAAGGGAACTTAAATAATTAAACAAATGTTATTAAATTAATCAAGTAAAGACCCGATTACTCTAAAATTGCCTGTTTATCAAACTGCCAAGGTCTACCCAACAAAAGATGATGAATATCCATAGGCATAATATCACACAAGACTTCATCATGATAATTCCCAATTCTCAATTTCACCAAACATTTCTCATTTACTAATAACTTATGTTCATCCAGATTCCATGCTATCTGATAAGGCTTAGGGTGTTTCAATATTTCTAAACTCAACTTATTCACCATCTCTCCCGAAACAAGATTATTTGAACTACCACTATCAATAACAACTTTACAACACTTACCAGATGCCTTACATCTGGTCTTGAACAAATTCTTCCTCTACAAGGGCTTTTCATCTCTCCCGGTATGACACAAAGGTCTCCTCATCATCAACTATTCTCCATCTTCTAGTTTATTATCTAATCCGGTGGGGTTTTCTTCCACCACAACTGCTCTTCCAATATTCTCTGTCTTCTTGCACTCGAAAGCACGATGTCCTTCTCCTCCACACTTAAAGCAAGTTCCTCTAAATATTGTCTTGTCTTGTCTTCCAAAATTCTCATTCTAATAGCCATCTGGTTCTCTCTTCTGGTAGGAATTACCTTCTTTATTCACTTCTTTGTCCTTGTTCTGATCTGTAAAGGTTTCTATACCTCAGGTATATCCTCTTCCTCCTTGAAATCTTCCTCCAAAAAACCTTCTACCTTTGCTCATGTCTTTTGTTTAGTTTCTCTTCTGCCTTCAAGGCATACTGGTAAGCCTCTTCAACACTCTATAATTTGATGAAACTAAGTTCATCTTGTATAGACACCCGCAATCCATTCAAATATCTTGCAACTTGTTCAACTTCATCATCAACATGTCTAGATCTGATATTCAACTTGTAAAATGCTCCGGTGTATTCCTTCACACTAGATTCCTTCTGTCTTTAATTCTGTAACTTTTGGAATAGATTCACTTGATAATCAACTGGCATAAATTTTGATTTCAACCTAGCAATCAACTGATCCCATGTCTTGATCTTCTCTTTACTTCTTCTCTGTCTATCAACCTGCAAATACTCCCACCAAAGAGATGCATGACCTTTCAATCGGGTATAGGCATATTTCACCTTCCTTTCTTCTGCAGTGTTTTCAAAATCAAAATATTTCTCCATCTTCGAGATCCAATCCATCAATTCATCCGAATCTAACTTTCCATCATATTCTGGTGGGGTAAAATGAGGTTTGGTATTCTCCCTACTCAAAACTCTCAAAAACCTTTCCTCGTCCGGATCAACTACCATTCAGTTTACTTGTCCTATTGGGGCTTCTTCTCCTTCATCTTCACTTACATCTTCAATGTGTCAGCCTCCTCTTTGGGCTATCTCCATGGCTTCCAACCGAGCTGCTATTCCTTGGAATATTTCCATCACAGTAGGGTCTGCATTCACACACTCTCCTCCATTCCCTGTTCCTCCTTGCACCATCTTTTATGTCATTTCTCTGCAACTACAGGTCGGATCCACAATCCGCCACCCTACAAAAAAATTCTCAGGACAATGCAGCCTTCATAATGAAAACTCCCTCTGATACCACTTGTAACAGTCACCAGCTAGGAGGGACCTTAAAGACATCAATCCAAATCAGTCAGCAAGAGTAAACATAATGGAAACACAATGAAAGATGGAGGCAATGTAGAAATAGATTGCATTCTAACATGAAAATTGATTACAACCGGGTTATAGAAACCGGCTCACATGCCTGCTAAACATGCTCAAAATACAAAACAGGTCCCAATCGGGACCTCAAATCTTAATATCTATCTTCTATGCTCTATCTAACTTCTTGATTACATTCTAATGCTCTATTACAATGATTTATATGATCCAAGAGGCCCAAAAAGGGATCAAAACCTAAAGAACAAGACCTAACATGCAAAACCAACAAGGTCGGCCTCTGCCAAAGAAACTCCTCCAAAAAATACAAAAGATGAAGAGTAGATCATGGGAAAAGGTTGGCCACATGCCAAGGAACATTGGAATCAATTCTCAAGGCTCCACAAGCTACGAAAGGGGATCCAGTAGATCACTAATGCAAATAGGTCTAGTAAACCAGTAACAAGAAACTGTCTCGGAAATCAATAACAAAAAATTGTCTCAAAAACTGGTAGCAATAACTTGCTGGAAAATGATCCACGGTTTGGGAATAAGAAAGATGATCAGGTCTTCAAGTAAAATCCAACTCCATAGATTTCGGTGAGCCAAATCCGGGACACACAGAAAGAAATGTTGAAACTGCAAATAGAAAGAAAAACTGAAAGAAAATATTTTTGGTTGATGATAGATTGCTATGAACCAGGGATGTTCCTACATCACTCACTGCTGAAGAAGAAAGAAATACAAATAAAATATACCACAAGAAAAATACAGTCTGCACTGTCGGACCTTCTTCTGGTAAATGTCTCACGCAATCACTAGACTCCTTCAATTTTGCATATCTTTAACAAAAAAATCCATATATGAAATCATCAAATCATACACCTATATATACTATCTTCAAAAATCATAATCATTAATATCTGCTGAAACAAGGATCTAAAATAAGTCTCCACTAAACATTCTGATGGTGGAAAGGAATGAAAAGTGAACCATGTCACACAGTTCTTCCTCAAACATATCAACAGGCTACATACATCTCCAAGGTGGTACCTAAAACACATCCTCAATATCTGGTCAAAGGCCTCGAGCTACGGAGCATGTTGAACCCAAAGATAATATAGAAAAATATGTTATGAGATACCAATCACATCCAGTGAAACTGGGAAACCTTCATGCACACAATATGCCTATTCTCACTCACCATACCACATCCAAACTTAATCTAGACCTAAAGGTTGACATCAATGACAACACATAATGCAATGCTAACAATCTTCCCCTTTGTCATTAATGACAACATCTAACGACAATTATCAACAAAGATCATCATTGAGAGTACAACCAACTCTCTCTCCCCCTTTGACAACAATGACAAAGGTGGTAAAAAAAAACTCCCCCTGAGAGAAAGCACATCAACATCAGTCTAGAAGAGAATGTACATGTTTCTTATTGGACCAATGGACACCTGGAATGCACATTAGTTGAAACTGGTAGGGGGTAATACCCCTAACTTCTGTTAGAGATACTCAAAGTATCCTTGCATAATTCCTTTGTGAAAATATTTGCAATCTACTCCTTTGTGGGCACATATTCAAGTCTAATCTCATTATCTAGAACTTTCTCCCTTAAGAAGTGACACCTTATAGATATATGCTTTGTTCTGGAATGTTGTACCAGATTCTTGGAAATGTTTATTGCACTAATATTATTACATATGATTGGAATGGGGTCATAAAACTGCACACAAATCTCCTTCAAAGTCTGCTTCATCCATAAAATCTGAGTGCAACAAGAAGATGTTGCAATGTACTCTTCTTTTATCTTAGATAAGGATATAAAATCTTGCTTTTTGCTTGGCCAAGCGACTAACCGAGAGCCAACAAAGAATGCTCCTCCACTTGTGCTTTTCCTATCACCAACACTTCCAGCCAAATCTGCATTTGTATAAGCTATGAGGTTAAAATCTGAATATTTGGGATACCACAATCCTAACTCTTCTGTACCTTTAAGATATCTGAATTTTTTTTTTACTACCACAACATGTGATTCTTTTGGTTCTTGCTAAAACCTTGCTGCCAAACATACAACATACATGATATCTGGTCTGGTAGCAGTCAAATATAACAATCCTCTAATCATTGACCTTTACCGACTTGCATTTTCCTTAGGTGATTTATCATCCTTAGTTAACTTGCATCTGATAGTCATAAGTGTACATACCAATTTAGAACTCTGCAGCCCAAACTTCTTCAATAATTATTTGACATACTTAGACTGAGAAATGAAAATTCCTTTACCATTTTGATTAACTTGCAATCCAAGAAAAAAATTCATCTCATTGATCATGGACATCTCAAATTATTTCTACATCTCCACAACAAATTCTTTGCACATACATTCATTTCCTCTAAAAATTATATCATCAACATATACTACCACAATCAGAATTTTACATAATTCTATCTTGAAGTATAAGTTACTGTCCGTTGAACCCTTCTAAAAGCCTTGATCAATTAGATACTTGTCTAATCTCCTATACCAAGCTCTAGGAGCTTGTTTCAGTCCATATAGAGCCTTTTTTAATCTACAAACAAGGTTCAAATTATCCTTCAACTTGAATCCTTCTGGCTATTCAATGTAAACTTCTTTTAATTCTCCATTTAGAAATATTGATTTCATATCCATTTGATAAACCTTGAAATCTTTGAATGCTGCAAATGCCAAGAATATCTATATTTCCTCCATTCTTGCAACTGAGGGTTTCATCAAAATCAAATCCTTCAATCTGAGTGTATCCTTTTCAAACCAACCTTTCCATCTTCATCCAGTTTGTTCTGGAATACCCATTTAGTACTTATTGCATTCTTATCTTTCGGTCTGCTAACTAATTCCCATGTCTATTTTATCTCAATCTAATATAGCTCCTCTTTCATTTGCTTCATCTAGTTTTGATCTTTGCAGGCTTCCTCTACTATCTTTGGCTCAGACTCAGATAGAAGACATAACAAGACCTATTCTTGTGTTTCTTTACTTCTTGTGATAACTCCTTTGCTCCTATCTTTGATGATCTGATATTCTGAGTGATGCTTCTTGACATACCTAGGAGTCTTGGATGTAGATGCTGGAGCATCCTGATCATTTTTTTCTTCACTCCTGGTTTCTTCCTTCCTTTTCTTTTCTCTGGACTCATCTGAGTTATATCCTGCTGCTAAATCTGACTCCTTTGAAGTATTCTCATCAACTTTTACACTTTCACTTCAACAATCTCGATCAACCTTTTGTTAAAACATTGATATGCCTTGCTTTTTGTTGAGTAACCTAAGAATATTCCTTCATTTACTCTACTGTCAAACTTTCTTATATTATCTTCATCTTTTCTAATAAAGCACTTGCTTCCAAAAAATTTGAAATATTTTACTGTGGGAGTTCTGCCATACCATAGTTCATAAGATGTCTTACCATACTTCCTTTGATACAAATTCTTTTTGAGTGTGTATGTTGTTGTATGAATTTATTCTTTCCAATAGACTTTAGGTAACGCTGCACCTTTTATCATGGATCTAGCCACTTCTTGTATAGTCCAGTTCATTCTTTCTACTACACTGTTTTGTTGAGTTTTCCAGGGAGATGATAGTTGTCTTTTGATGCCATGATTTTCACAATAGTCATTGAACTCATCCGGGATGAATTCTCCTCCTCTGTAAGTGATTAAACACTTGATTTTCCTATCAACTTCATTTTCAAATTTTGCCTTGAATATCTTGAACTTTTCTAATGTTTCAGATTTTTCTCCGAGAAATGCAACCCAAGTCATTCTAGAATAATCATCAATCAATAACATGAAGTACCTCTCACCTTGCAGACTTCTTGTTCGAGTCAGACCACAAATATCCGTGTGAACCAAATATAGTAACTCAGTGGATGAGTAATTCTTTCCTTTGAATGTGCTTATGGTCCACTTTCCTATTTCACATTCCTTGTAGATGTTGTTCTCTGGTTTAGATAGTCAGGGCAAATCTCTTACTGCACTTTTTAAACTGATTTGTATCAAGTTATCAAAGTTGATATGACACATCCTCCAATACCATATCCAACTATCATCTAGTTGTGATATCAAGCAATGCTTTGTAGCTCTTTCCAACTAGTATACATTTCCATTTATTCTCCTTCCCGCTACAATGATGGTTCCAAAATTCTTCTGGATCTCATATCCATTGTCCTAAAAGACAACATTGTATCCATTTTCGTACATCTGTCCAACACTTAAGAGATTATGATACAAACCCTTCACATAATAAACATTGTAAATTCTATGCTTTCCATCAAAGGTAATTGAACCAATACCAACAATTTGTGATGTCTAATCATCTCCAAATCTAACTGAACCTCCATCATACTTTTCAGGTTTTATAAATTTATTTTTATCACCGGTCATATGATTTGATAGTCCACTATCAGTCAACCATTCATTTTTATCTCTTCTAGCATGAAATACGTTAGCAATAGTCTTAAAGATATCATACTTAGGAACATCCTTTTCTACCAAAAACAAACAATCACCATCCTCATAGTCTGATTCATTATCTAAAATTCTAGCATCATCCTTAACATAATATACCTTCTTATTGAACTTTCCCTTGTTTTCCTTAAACATTTGTCTATTTCCCTTTTCTGTACCTCTAGTTGTAATATGACCAATCTTACCACATCTAAAACATTTAAAGTGTAACATACCTTTGTATTTGTCGGTGCCTTTCTTCATCTTTCTTACAAAGTTTGCTTCTATCTCATCTGGGCTTTCCTCATCATCTAGACTATCTTTAGATGCCTTGAATGTGGTTTCTGACTTGTCTTTATTCTTTCTGACTTTTTTTACTAATGCAATTAGGGTACCAAACAATTTCTCTTTGGTGAACTTCTTTGGATCATAATTTTCTTCAATTGTAGAGATCTTGTCAGTGTAGCTCATCGATAATGTCATCAAGATTTTGGCAATCACATCTTCATCACTTAAAATGCCTCCAAGCTCTTTGATCTCATCAACTGTTGTATCAACTTTCTCAAAATATCTCACAATTTATCATCTCCTTCTCCCATCCTTAGGTTTCCATATCTTTTGTTAGTAGTCAATCTCTTTATCAGCTTGAGTCCCTCAATTCCTTCATAGATGTCTTTTAACTTCTACCAGACTTAATAAGCAGTATTGAAACAGATAACCTTAGTTAATTCAATTTTTGATAATGCATTGAAAATAGCATACCTTGCTTTTTCATTTTCTCGAATTAAGCTTGAATCTCATCCGAAGTGTTAATTCCATTCACCGAAGGAACATACTTATTTTCAATAGCCTTCCAAGTATTGTAAAGTAGAGAAACCAAGTAATCTCTCATCTTTACTTTCCAGAAACTGTAATCAGATCTTTCAAAGATAGGAATGCATAACTTGTGTGCCATCAGATCAGGATCTACCTCAAGCGGTTAAGCTCTATATCAAGGAACCAAAGCTTTGATACTAATTGTTGATTATGAATATCCGAGAAACTGATAGAGGGGGGTGAATCAGTTGACAACAATTTTTTTATTTTAACTTTAATGCAGAGATTCGAAATAATGAGTAGAAATAATAAAATTATGAAACTCGTACAAAATTTAGATTAGGCACAAGAGACACTAGAATTTATGTGGAAAACCCAAGAAGGGAAAAACCACGGAGAATGATAATTCTCAATATATAAACACCAGTTAAGGTGATTTTTACAAAGGGTGGCTCACTGTCGGTTTGTCTCACTACTAGTGGGCTCATTGACCTAAAAGGTTCACTGCCAACTTACAGATGGGCTCACTGCCTTCAAAGGTTCATTGTTGAAGAAGAAAGAAAGACAAAGAAAATCCAGCACAAGAAAAACACGGTCTGCACTGTCGGACCTTCTTTTAGTAAATGTCTAACGCAATCACAAGATTCCTTCAATCTCGTATATCTTCAATGTTGGCTCCCAAATCAATAGATCCCTAAACCCTAAGGATTTAGCCACATTCCTATAAATAGGTCTAAGGCTAGATTTGGCTAATGAATAAGATTTTGTCACAAAGACTGCAATCTTCTACACTTTTCGCTCTGCAAGACCAAGACGGGTAGACCTAAGCAATGCCTAACTGACTTATATCTTCCAACATGCATGGAATTATTGATTTCAATAGATATCCCAAGATTCATGTGCCAAGGAGAATGTATGAGACTAAGATTTAGCTACAATCCTAGCTTATTAACTTCACTCAAAACTTGGGATGAGATCTCTACACTACTTCTACTCCTACATGAACTAAAAATAAAAGAGACTTGAAGAGGGGATGATTCTAAAAATGGGAATAACACATATAACCAATGCCTTTATCTAGTGGGTAGCAGAGTCTATTTTCAGAATATAGCCTTAAACCCTTGTAGCTTGCATTGTAACCAAAGAGATCTAAGCATCAATCTCTTGCATGAACACCCGTCAACTTAGTTTTCTTGCAATCATGCTTAATGATCCTATCTACAAAAGACATCACTCAACATTCTACTTAAGCATTTTAATCTCTTCCTTAAAGAGAAGCAAAAATATAACGAACACCATACTTGATGGGACAAAACATGCAATCCTTGATTGTATATTTCATAAGTAAGCATGTTACATATTGGAGACAAGAGAAAGAAAAATTAGTGTTCTCTACTTGCACTTCTGATTACAAATACTCAAGATATAAAATAGACATAAGCTGAAAAATATTTCTCTAACTGTCAATAAGCCCTGCACTGTACGTGGCTCTCCCATAGAGCAGAAAATCAGGATGGCTCTCCCATAGAGAAGAAAATCAGGAGAAAAACTTCTAAGATTGACTTCTAAAAACTTACTACTCTTTGAGGATGAGAAGAGAATACAACAAAAAGATACAAGGAAAAACCCTAAGATGCATCTCAATGGTCAATACATTTTTAGGAATTTTTAATTCCCTCCTTGAGATCTGCACCTCATCTTCTTGGATTTTAAAAATTAAAAAAATTGTACTTTTCCTTATCCTATGTCCTCAGTCTGTCATGTGCCTACTAAAAATCTTCTAAAATCTGGAAAATCTCCTACAAGCAGCTTGTCAATATCAAAAAGCTACACCATATGCCTAAATCTGCTATTTTTAGCAAGTTGTCTTTTTTGACTCAATCCACTTTTTATCCTTAGTCCAAAAAACTGAAAATTACCCCTCATGGTGAAAAGAAAACTCTGATTTTACAACACTTTTCCTTTGGATTGAAAATGGCAAAAATCCCTCTTTGCTGAAGATGAGTTGTCATTGTCCAGAAAATCCCCTCCTTTGTTGTAGTGATCTTTGATTTACATTTAATATTTTTGTTGCTTACCATTTTGTGCAAATATATCTTAGAAGTGTTGAAAATACCCCCTATATATCTGTGTAAGAACTATGGTTGCCTCATCTTAGTATTGCGATGGCATGAACTTGGATGTCCTTGCCCCATCTAGACAACACAACTTGCATATCATGCAACATCCCCCAAAATAGCGTTGGAAACTAGCATCGTGGCCCTTCAATTCACATTGTACAGTGATGAACATGAGGCGCGACACTCAATGTAGAGGTAGGTGTATAGATTACGTTGCATAGTTCATGGTTTTGACTCTGAAAAATATATAAATGACGACCATTTAATTGCCTCAAATCTTTGGCTTCTTCCTGGGTTCCATTGGTAGGATCAACCATCAAACCCGCAATCAAATTGTTGAAACAAAAACCATGCATCAAACAAAAATATTATTAACTTAGTTCTGCAAATCCCCTTTTTGGGCATCAACACACAATCAAGCATAAAACCCCTCATCGTTGCATATATTCTCACGCCATCCCAATACCATAACCCGCATTTTCCCTCTACGGCATTCACCTGAACAACTTCAAACCTTGGATTGCGCTTAGCTCCACATTGACCCTATGCTCAAACAATTCCAATGCTCATCCTGCAAATTGGTGACCAAAATAGTATTTATGAAAAAATATTGCTTAAAATTCATCCATCGAAGATCAAGCAAATTCAAATTAAATCAAGAAGAATTTGAAATCATTGCATTCCAGTAATCGATGGCTACTGGCCTACTATCTCTCCTTCAACATGGCTTCACCTGCATCATTTTTTACAGTGGCTTGAGGTTGTTTTTGAGTTTGCACCACTTTAGAAGTGGGGAACCATTTTGGTGATCATCGTTGGAAACCTTCAATATGCTCTTCCTACAACCACATTTTGTGTAGATTCCAAGCTGCTAATTCACTGCAATTTCTTTGGTATCCATGGTGTTCATCTGCGTATTATTCTTGTGCCCTAAATATTTTTATCTTTGATGCCTTGTTTTTTTTTGCTATCCCGCATTGGTTTTCCAAGTGACTCAACAGTCACACGGGATAACATTTAGTCTCTCGTCGCTTTCAAAATTTAACCCGCATTAGCTATTGATTCACTCCTTTCACAGTGCGGGATAGGACTTTCTTATGTGCCCATCGTAGTTTCTTATCCCGCGGGGCAGTTTTGTTGGTTATTCTGAGTGCACGGGATAAGTAAAACACTGTTTGCATCCCTCATGCACCTACTCTGCCTTGTCCTTTGCGGCCCTCAAAAACCCGTGGGGTAGTGGGAAACAGATTCTTTATTGCGCCCTTTCTTCATTATCTTGCAGGCCTCTTGTGGTATTTGTTTGCATCATGCGGGAGAAAAATTTCCAAGACTTTCGAAAGTCCAAAGTGTTGGATTTTATTAACTCTTCAATGGGGCCCGCCACCAAACAAATTTAACTACATTCACATTTGCTTACGTGAAAACCATATTAGAAATTTAAAATTTCATCTTTGCACATGAAAAATATTTTCACACTCGGTTTATTTACATTCTGGAAATGTAATTAGCCACCACACATTTTATTGCCATGAAATGATTTGGCACCTTGATTTTTTTATTTCCCATTAAATTTTGGAAAAATGTAATAAACTATTTCCCTCAAAATGACTTTTGCAATATTATTTAAATCAAGATAATTTAAATAACATATTTTCCTTTTACTGGAGTTTAATCGATCAAACTGGGTCATAGCATTAGTGGGGCCCCAAAGTGGGCTCGGCTAAAAAAAAATCGTTTCTAATCAACTGACCCTGGAGAAATGCTCTGAAACATCACTGGAAATACTCAGGATGCAAGAAGCTGATTTTGGGGTTATCAATCTTGCCATTTTTGCAACTTTTAAATTTGGTGAAAAACACCTGAGAAGCCTCCGGAATTGGCTTCAAAAACAGATCAAAACACTTGACTAGGGCTTGCAGACTAGCACACTGATAGAATGTAACACTGAGAATCCAGGGCATTAGACGGGTCATTATTATGACATCCAAGGAAAATTTTATTAACCCACAAATATGCTCACTTAGAAAAATCTGAGCATGTTGCTCATAAAACCTGAAAAAGTTCATTTGGAATGGGCTTCAAAAACTGATCAAATGATGAGCTGGGGGGATGCAAACTAGGAATATGAAAGATAATTTTATAGAGAATCACGAGGTACAACCACTTTTATGTGCAGGTCAACTGAGCATGAAATGAAAACTCACAAAGAGAGCTCCTGACTACTGTTTGATACAGTTCAGTTTGCAAAACTGAACTATTTGCAAACAAAATCAACTTGGGAAACTTGTCAAATGGATTCATGGGGTCTTGCCAATTGGCATGGGGCTTCAAAAATAATAGAGAACCAAAAACAACTCTTAGTTTGGCTTGACAATCAACTGGTACAAAGATTCAATTGCTCAAAGAGGGCTCTTCAAAAAAGGTGAACATGTGTAAATAACAACCCTAACTTTTGGACCTCCAAAGGAGACTTCAGAAACTTGTCAAAACCAATCCAAGGTAGCTGCAAACAGACATATAGCATCTCCAATAGGTTCTTAACACCTTCCCCAAAGGATTTCTCATGACATTTGACTAGCACAAAAATATGAACTCTCAAACTGGGCTACTTAGGCCTGTTCTAAAAGGCAATTGTGAATGCAATTTACAAAATTTTGAACTTGGTGTAGACACTAAAAAATGGTCAACACTTGTGTCTCCTATTTTTAACATATCATGCACATAGTGCCTCTTAGGTTAAATTAATTTATTAAACCCCCTTTTACTAACAATTCTTCTCAGTCCTAAATAAATAAATTAAATAATTTATTTATTTCTCCTTTGTCCATTAATTAAATAAATTCATTTTATTTAATTAACTAATTCATAAATATGAGCAATAAATTAATAAATCATATTTATCTTCCTCCAAAATAGAGATAATTAATAAATTTTATTTATTAATTCATCTTTATCTTCTTTTTGTGAGGAGATAATTAAAAAATTTGTTTATTAATTATCTCTATTTATCCTCTCATGTGAGCATATTTACTTCTTTTCATGATTTTTTATTTTATTCTTCCATTTTATCCTCTTACATGGAGATATTTAATAATTTTTAATTATTAAATGTTCTCTTAAAATCCTCCTAATTTTTGAATTTGGAAACTAATATATTTCCTTGATTTTAAAAAATCAATCTTTTTGGCAATATCTCATTAATCTTAATTTTAAATTCAAAAAATGAGGTATGCATCTTCAAAAAATTTGATTTTTGTAAGAGGATATTTTATTTATTTATAATTCTTCTATTTATCTTTTCGAATGAAGATATTTAATGATTTTTAGTTATTAAAATCTTCCTAATATTTTCAACTTGCTAATTTGGTATTTATGGGAAGATAATTAAAGATTTTATTATTTATTCTCATAATATCTTCCCATTTTCTTTCTTCTATCTTCATCCTTCCTTGAATGACAGCTCTATTGTGCACTCAATCAAGTCCGTCCATCTAACCAAAAATATTTTCAATCTTAGACATCCAATCAATCCACAATTTTTCTATTAATTGAGCTCTCATTACTCATTTTTAACAACCACGCTTCTAGTATCCTTACGCTATCTAAATCATTTTATCATCTTGCTTGCATTACATTTTCTTTGTAGGTGAGATCCACACACATTTGAAGGAGAAAGAAGAATAATGGAATAACATGGAAGGAGCACTCTTGTTTGGTTTGCATTTCATTTTAGTGCTTTGCTTCTATGCTTCTATTGATTGAATTAGGAGTTTTTTCATAGCATTTAGGCTTTCATGGTTAGCTTATTTTATGTTATGAATCTTTTATCCAAATTCCTAGTTACACCTGGGTCTTCAAAATTAGACAAAATCTTTGAAGTCCCAACAGTCAACACAAAAAGCCATATATGAAATCATCAAATCAAACTCCTATATATATTGTCTCTGAAAATCATAATCCTCAATGTCGGCTGAGACAGGGATCTAAAATAGGTCTGCACTAAATATTATGAAATGTGAACCATGTCACATTGTTCTTCCTCAAACATATCAAAATGCACATACATCTCCAAGGTCAGACCTAAAACACATCCACATGCTATACATCCTCAATATCAGTTAAAGGCCTCGAGCTCTGGAGCATGCCAGACCCAAAGCTAATATAGAAAAACATCCTCTAAGATACCAATCACGTCTAGTGAAACTGAGAAACCTTCATGCACACAATATGCCTATTCCTACTCGCCATACCACATGCAAACTTAATCCAAACCTAAAGGTTGACATCAATTACAAGACGTAATGCAATGCTGACAAAAATGAAGTCACATTCTTGGTCAACAAGGACCATTTCTATATTCAAGCTATTGAGCCATGGACTACTTGGTTCTTGGAGCTACCATATGAGATATTTGAGGAGTATGTAGAGAAACACATTAAGACTTTGCTGCAATTACTAGTACATAGAAAACCACATCCGGACTTAATCCGAACCTAAAGGTTGACATCAATGACAACACATAATGCAATGCTAACAAAAATGAAGTCACATTCTTGGTCAACAAGGATCATTGTTATATTCAAACTATTGAGCCAAGAACTACTTGGCTGTTGGGCCTACCATATGAGATATTTGAGGAAAATGTAGAGAATAACATTAAGACTTTGTTACAATTACTAGTACATCCAAATGAAGAAAGGTTTGGGAAAACTACTAAGATTTTAAACACAATGATCCAAAATAAGTCTAAGTCTATATCTATCTCTCCTTCGGTGAAGATCAAGGTTCCTCTAAAAACCTGTAAGGGAAATGTCAAGTGAGAAGAAGAGCCAAAGCCCTAAGAAGAAGGCCACAAGAGAAAAATTTGGTCTGAAGACTACTGTTAAGGAGTGAGCAGCAATAGGACAACTGAAGAATAACAAAAGGAGAACTTTTTGAGAAGAAAGAGGTCCAAGATGACAAAAGATGAAAATAAGTATTATGTGGATGTAGAGGATGATGTCCTTGTCATCCAAAGGAAGAGAACACTAGTCTCCTTGGTTGAGATCCCTACTAAGAATAAGAAGGAAACAATGGTTGAAAATAAGAAAGAAAAGAAAATAGAGAAGGGAAAGAAGAATTTATTTTTTAATACCCATCCCTTTGATATTGATTATCAACCTTTTAATCTTAATAGTTTGGTGAATGATATCTATTAGCATGATTATTTGGAGGTGTCTATAACATTGTATAAGGATTCCCCTCCTCGAGGAAAGGTGACAATTGAGAAGGTAATTGTCTAGTACTTGGTCATGTTCAACAAGAATGTTACTAATATTTCTAATAAACCATCAATGGAGTTGTTGGAGACCTTGACAAAAAGAAGAAAGGAAGTAGTAAGGAAGGATTCCAACATATAAACTCATGCATTAGACATTTTATGGAGTCCCTTATATCAATACAATAGGACAAAGATCATTTAGACTCTTAATACAAGATTTAGAACAAAAGAGAGAGCCAACCTCCTCGTGGGTGAGGATTTTAATTACTACCATAGGTTAGTCAGATAGACTAAAGAGGTAGAAAAAGATGTGGTAGAAGAATTGAAGAAGAATGTGCCTTCTATTGTGGAGAAAATAAATATTGGTATTGGTCCATTAGTGAGTAAAGTTGGTGCTCCCAGTGATGGTAATTGAAGATGATTTGAAGAACAAGACTAATGAGTAGAAAGATGGTGATATAACTTTAAAAAATGAAATTGAAAATCTAATGGAGATAGACAAGGGTGTGGAAACAATTGCAAAAAAGGTTTTGGAGAATGAGAAGAGTCCAAAGAATGAACAAGCAAAGGAGAAGATGATAGAGAAAGAAAAAATAATATGGAGCCTGGTGGAGAATCTCTCATATGTTCTAAAGATTCTATATCAGTTTTGTTGTCTATAGTAGTAGTTTGAACTGGTAATTACTTTTAAGATGCTTCAGACACCTATGTCTCAAGGTAAGATGGATCTTAACCGACTGTCTCCCTTGCATATTCTTCATCTAGGTGATATACTTCACCATTTTGCACACAAGAAGTTCATTAAATTAGTGATTTGGGGCACAAAAATTATTGATAATTTATGATGAAATTCCTTCATGAAGGGCTTGCAAAAGTAGTTTTGGATGAGAGTTTGTCAATTGAGGAGCAACTATAGTTATTTTTTAAGGGTTTTAAGGAACATGCTTCCAAATCGGAAGCCAAAGTTTTGAAGGATGTAGAGAAGAAGGTAGAAGAGAAGAGATTAGAAGGGTTAATAGATAGATGTGAAACAACACATATCAACTACAAGAAAGTATAACCTTTTTTTAGAAGAGTGTAAAGGATATAGTGGAAACATACATGTTTTGTTGTGCTAGTAGCCTAAATCTCCTAAGGATATTTTAAGGGATAGATAGATATTATAGAATCATAAATTGTACAATTATCCAATATTATAGACTTGAAGAAGGATGCAGATAGTAATGGAGGACTTGAAATAGAAAAATTGTACTTGCAATTAAATTTGTTGACTGATCAAAATGATAAGATTAAGAAATAGCTCGGTTTTGAGAGATATTATGGACTTGTAGCTCACCAACATGGTGAGACTTCTTGAAGACTCTTAGAAGCTGGATCATAAAGTTAAGATTCTGGATAACTACAATGAGGTGGAGTATCTTCTTTTGAAGATTCAAAGTTAATACTATTGGAAACCAATAACATTGAGAGGGGGGGGTTGAATCAGTGTTATACCAGAATGATAATTTTTAGCATTATTAAAACATGCATACATGAACTGGTATACTGGTACATACAAAATTGAAAGAAGTAAAGAACCCAATAAGTCAATCACATAAATGAGAATCATAACACATAGATTTATACGTGGAAAATCTCAAAGAGGAAAAACCACGGTGGGATTTGTGACCGACAATATCAATCCACTACCCATATGAAGAGATATTACAAAATATGAGGGGCCTGCACTTGCAGGAAGGCTTACAACCTAGAGCACACTTCTCAATCACAAAAGGAGCCTCACTAACTACATAAAATTCTAGACTACAATCCGGAGAAGTGTGAACTGCTAAGATAGCAACTTCTATGCCAGAATACAGTTCTAGTTTAAGCTCTATCTCTTCCAATCTGAAACCCTAAACCCTTTACCGGAATGACCCTTACAATAA
Source organism: Cryptomeria japonica (assembly GCF_030272615.1). NCBI lineage: Eukaryota > Viridiplantae > Streptophyta > Pinopsida > Cupressales > Cupressaceae > Cryptomeria > Cryptomeria japonica. The sequence goes on along the minus strand of NC_081406.1, from coordinate 203,143,777 downwards.
TTTCCTCACATACATAATCTCTCTAAACTATTTTGCATCATATTACTTTCGCATATTAATAATCTCCTATCTCATGTCTCTATGTATATCTATAACAAAATGATCTATCAAACTGTCCTATATACCCTATACAAATTTACATGCCTTATGTCAGCTTAAAAAAAAAAAATACAATATCAAATTACATGTCGGCCAGATAACATAAATGAATAAATATTAAAATCAATTGTCCATGCCAGATCCAAGATATGTCAGCCTCCAATATCGATAACCTTTACTAAACCATGTCAGCTTGCATTGTCAGTGACCAAAGAAATCCTTTTGTCCTGTCGGTGTTGGTGCTGGTGAAGTATCTGTGAAGTTCCTACCAGTACACAATAGAACCAAAACATGAAGTCAGAACACAATACCATGTTTCCATCAATGACAACATAGTGAAATAGAATGTGGAAATTGGGGAATGGTAGAATGATTAGATTTTGGGAAGATAGATGGCTCTTGGATAAACCTTTGGAGGATATTCCTATCCTTAAGGAATGGAAAGATTGGTTCAAAAATAGGTATGGTGGCTTTTCTAGAGACTATTGGATAAATGGGAAATGGATTGAGTTCAGCCAGCAATGTTTGGGATTAAAGTCTCTTGAGATCCTGCTTTCTTCTAAAAATTTTAGGGACAATAAGGATGATAGTTTGATTTGGTGGGAGACTTTGGATGGGAATTACTCTATGTCTTCGGCGGTGGCTATCCATAACAAAGTTCTGGAAGAGATTCCTATGTGGGCTAAAGTGTGGATAAAGAAGTTGATACCCAAAGTTAATATCTTCTTTTGGATTTTTATCCAAAATAAGGTGCTGACTCTTGATAACCTCCAAAAGTGTGGATTTATTTTTCCTAATAGGTATTTTCTTTGTTGCAAGGAAGAGGAGTCTTCTTGTCACATCCTCTACCAGTTCTCATTCAATCAGGAAATCTAGAATATTATTTTTAGTAGGTGGAAGCTGAGCTGGGTTTTCCCAAACTCTCTGTGGAGTTTTGGAAGCAATGGTACTGTCCTAATTCCAGCCCTAAGAATGTTGAGCTGTGGAAACTTACTCTCCCTAATGTTATATGGAATATCTGGAAGGAGTGTAACAATAGGATTTTTAGGGATAAAAGTGCTAAACCTGAAGTTATGGTGGATAAAATCTATAGAGGAATATTTGAATGTTTAAATGAAACTGATCATGGTTTAGCTGCCAAAGAGGATTTTAATGACAGATGGAACCTCTCTAATATCAAATCTAGTAAGGATAAGGGTAGGAATGGTCTTGTGTGGTTCTTTTCATCTCAGGGATGGATTAAGGCCAACTTTGATAGGGCGTCTAAGGGGAACCCGGGTAAAGCTAGTTATGGGGGCATTGTCAGGAATTTTGCTGGAAGTTGCCTTGTGGCAGTTGTTGGCCCGCTAGGTAATCAAACTAGTCATTATGTTGAAGCCTCTGCAACTTTGAATACTTTAATTATTGAAAAAAATATAAATCATAATAACTTATGGCTAGAGGGAGATTCTCTAAACATTATTATGTGCTTGAAGGGAAAAACTGAGCCATCTTGGTCTATAGAGAATATTATTTTTAAAGCTAGAGAAATTATAGCTAGCTTTAAATTTATTATAATTAAACATGCCTTTAGAGAACAAAATTTGATTGCGGATGGCCTGGAAAACTTTGGCGTAATTTCCAAAGCTCAAAGTATTTGGTATGGGAAAGGTAATGTTAATTTTAATATTAAAGATCTTTTAAGAAAGGAGAGAATCATGGGGAAAGATGGATCGCACAATCAATTATGAAAGTCTTAATGAGTAATCTTCACATTTATAGAAAGGTAATGATGACCTGGCAGAATGGCAGAATCCTAATCAAAGTTATTAATCTTTCACATACTTTGTGGGTTAACATTTTCAAAATTTTGAGAGTCAATTGGAAGGAAGCTCAGAAATTGCAGAAGAACAGACTTGGTATTACGAACTTGAAAACGGGGGGGGGATCTTAGGAGAGAGGAACTGGACAACATTTCTAGATGGAAGGAAATGCCAAAGGTATGGACTAAGCTGGAAAAAGGGTTCATGATGAATTTCATGGAGAAGTTGGTCAATTATGATAAAGGAAGAGTTAACCTAGCTGTCACTGAAAACTGGATTAGTGGGTCATTCAAAATTCATGGTGTGAGGTTTGAGCTGGATGCGGACCTCATAGAGAAGGTAATAGGTATGCCCCACTTACATCTTAATTTCTTTAGAGACTTGAAAGTTTCAACTAACGCGGTTAATCTTTTTCTGCACAAAGAGAAGGAGGGGGCAAAAATTGGTAAAGCCACGGGGGGGTATTATGATGCTTCCAACATTAAGAAAATTTGGGGTTCTGTGTTGAATGCTATTATGGAATACATAACTATGGAGGGTCATTTTACTAGGGTCCACACATACCATATAATGCTACTGGGTTGAAAATTCAAGAGGACAAGGATATTCAAAGGGAGATGGAGAATGACGCAGAGGATATCGGAAAAGATAGTAGTGAGATGGAAACTGATGAGTCAGGTGGAGAGGAAAGCTGGAAAGAGGATGAGGTCGGGGAAGAGGAAGGAGGAGCTGAGGAGGTTTCCACTCAAGATAACCCTACCCATAGTGTTAGTTTAGGCACTGTCAATAGCCAAACAATGGACGAGCAGGATAATAAGATTAATGCGGAAAAAGAAATGGATATGGAGCAGGAGAATAATATGGAATTTGAGAAAGGATAAGGAGTATGCTGGAAAAGGGTTAATTCTAGATAATCTCAAAAACCTATCTAAGGTTAGAATGGGTTTTAACAAGTGGGCTTATGATGGAATCAAGAATTTGGAAAAAAATGGGAAGCAGTGGGAAGAGAAAAGGAAGAAAGATGAGAGAGACCAGATGCAATGGAAGAAGGATATGGAGGAAAAAACTAAGAAGATGGATGCTCAGATTGATAATCTGGAGGAAGGTAAAACTACAATGAAAAATCTTTTGGTTATTATTTTGGATATCCTGACTACTGTTACTAAGAACTTAGAGGAAATTTCTAAGGTCCTCGAGGGCTCCATTACTCCCAGACTTGTTGTGGACCTTGAAATTGATCAAGATGCCATTGAGACAGGGACTATGGAAAGTGCTCCTAGTGGTGCAACAAAGAGAACAAGGGCGAGCATGAAGAAAGTGATTGTGGCCTTTGCTAAATAAATCCCTAGACTTAGGGATAATATTAAAGAATTGCATGGGATTAGCAGAAATCTGGCTAATGCCGTGAAAAACATTAACTAGTTTGTTTTCTGTCTTTTGTCTGTTTTGGCTGGACATTGCTGGTTCTGTGGGGCTTTTTTTGCTAGATTTTTCTCGTTTCTTTGTTGGTTTTTTAGTTGTTTGTTCCTTCTTGTTTCTTAATGCTCTAATTTCTTAAGGTTCTTCTGTAAAGGGTTTCAAGGTCCTTCAAAACTTACTTTTACCGTAATCAAAACATAGTGAAACCAGCCAATTGAGTGTTAATTGCACCAACAAATACAACATTTTGGCCTCTGTGGAAGAAGATTGGAAGGCCACTTGGTCTCAACTAAAGTTTGTTCATGAGAGCATCAATTCCCCAGCTATGCAAACTCCTTAGCTTTGTCAATAAGACAATATGTAATTCTTTTATAGTTATATGAGGATGAGTAAAAGAATATTGGAATACAATTTTGAGTTTTATTTTTGTTCCTACAATAAGGGGGAGTTGATGTTGGAATATTAGTATCCTGTACAATATTAGCTTGTTCACTCTCTGTATTAACCGGTATCTCAATATTTGCCTGTACATCTGTATTTACCGGGGGCTCAATTTCCACTATCTTAATATTTTTCAAAACTGAGGGTGAAGTACCCAAAATCCCCTTTCCTTTTCCTTCAACTAGGGTATCTATAGTGTCTGTCTTGGTTTCCAGTGAAGTAAAGAATCCTCTATTTTCTCCAAGAAATTTAACCCATGCTTTTTGATTCTCCTTTATAATTTCATTTACTCTTCCTAGCATCAAACTAGTTATCCTATGTTTTCTATTGAAAATTTTTTTGTCTATCACCTCAATCGTCTTTTCCATTTCATCTGGAGCAATAGTAACATAGATAGATAATAGCTCTTGAGTTTTAATATGTTTATCTTTGTGCATGGCTGACAGTCTTCTAACATCTAACATATTATACAATTCAGTTGGTATTTGATTTTCTATTTCTATTAAGGCTTTCTTATAAATATCCAAGTATAATAGGACCACTTCCTCTACCTCTCTTTGTTCATCATCCTCTAAGTGTTCATAATAAATTGAACATTTTTCAACATGCCATCTTTAGTGATTTTATCTACTAATTTTGCACAAGTTTTAGGTGGTATGATAGTCACATTACCAGATTCAATTGCTAAGTCGATGTCACTCTTCTTCTTCCACTTTGCAATACCGGATAGGTGTATCTTTTGGTGCTTTCTTCTGTGCTGGAATTTTGATTTTAACCTTCCTAATCGGTTGCTTCTTAGTTTATGACTTTGTTTCCTCTGGTTTCTTCCTAACAACCCTCTTAAATGCCAATGGTGTGTTATCCTGAGATTTTGATTCTGCAGTAATAGGCTCAATATGAACTTCAAGTTCCTTACTCTTTCTACCTTTCTTCGAGACAACATCAATTAATTCTTTGATGTCCTTTGAGACCTTCTCCACAAATTTTCTTGCTTTCCCTTCCTGCTTCTCTCTTTTTCATCCTCTTGAGTTTTTTGTTGTGCAGTACCACAGGGTTTCTCTACCTCATCAATTGGTGCATCATTCAACATTTTTGCATAGGCATCAAGAATCTGTGCATCCACCTCATAGCCCATTTCTTCAATCCAAATCTCCTGGGGCTTAACTTCTCCCATGAGTGTCTCATCCTTCTTTACCATGAAGCATATGTCGATTGAATATTTTTCTATAATATGCTCAGGTACCCTTTCCCTAGACCTCATATATTTTTGGAATGCTTTAAAATACCCCCATACCTTATCGTGTCTCTGGCTTCCTAAAGCAACAATTGATGGTTTCAATTGTCTCCCTATCGGGATGTCAAATGCCTATTGCCTCTTACCAGAACTGGGTGTATCATTCATGAAATATAACATCAAGCAAACTATCAAGTTGCCATATCATAATGTACCCTTCTTTTCACCCTTAATCTTCCCTAGGTTTCTTAACAACTCTTCTAGCAACCAACTGCATAGATCTAATTTTACATTCTCGCTCATCATTTTGAATGCAGCCAAAATGCATGAACTAGAAACAGAATTCAGTCAGTTTGACTGAGTTACCTTATACCCAATGATCATGCTACCAAATTTGATGTCTATGTTGGTGATAGTGCTCACTTTCATGGATCTTTTGTCAGATGCTGCGTAGGTGATTTTTCTCATGAAATCATTTGAAATCTTCTTGTCTGGATGTTTCCCAACTGATGGTAAACCAATGATTGCCTAGATGACTTCCTTAGTGGTTTTGTAAGGTTTGTTTAACCATATAAATTCCCCTTGTACTCTTCTCAGAATATATCTGATTATCTCATCCTCAAATTCCAGAATATTTAGAATGTCGGTAAACCCTAGGTCTTCAATATGCTTGTATGTAGGTTTGATCTTTCCATATTCTCCCATCAGCTCACTCATATGCATGCCCTTAATTTCTGAATTTCCCAAGTCCTCAATGTGACAGTGAATATATTCCCTAACATCCTCTACATAGACAACTCCCTCTGGAATGCGAGAAAATGCTCTAACCGAATCTTCTAGGGTAGCCACATGTGGATACTGCTTGAAAATTGGCCTAGGGTGGTCCTTGACCTCTACTACAGTTGGGTTTGCAATAAAAATAGGAATATATGATGATCCCACTTCCATGTTTAAAGATAAATACCTTTTGATCGCTCTTGATGAAAACCTCAACAAATTCTTCCAGATGCTTGTGAGATCGCTCAAGAAGAAATCTGATTGCTCTGAATTGCCTTTGATCGCACTTACTCACTCTTAATCGCTGTGAATGTAAGGTGATTAATAATGAAGTGTAGAAAAACCCTAATCTTCCATTACAATGAATGACTGCCAGTGAAAGATACCTGATCTTGCTCAGAACATATCCATGTCGGATAATCATCTCCAATATCTTGAACATCTTCCTGAACCTCTTCCCGGGGCATATGCAGCATCTTCATGAATTTTTTCCTACTCCTAAGGTATCTGCCTCACATACCAGATGAGCTACCTGATGCAGAGATTGGCAGTAGTAGAGTGATAAACCCACCTACAAACCTTGGTCTTCTTTACCTTGAGTCTCCCTCACGGCTATGATTCACACCTCAACTATGAAATCAAACTCTTACCCCTAACTAGGGATGCCACAACACTTCTACCCACTTCCTAAGACCTATCAAGATCTTCCACAATTCTATTTTGAAGCACAAGACAAATATTGGCTTTTGAGGCCTAGACAAGCTTGCCACTATAGGTCTTTCGGCACAGGTTTACTGGCACTCGTCTACCAGTTAGTAGCCCTATTTCACTATCTTTTTGGAATTTTCTCTAGATAACACCAAACAACACCCAAAACAAATTTAGGTTTCAAACACCCTTTTGGGATCACTACCAAATTCCAAAAGATTGGAATTCTACCCTATTCCTGCACTCTTCAACACCTACTTGGGTCACAGGCCTAACTGATAAGGTTAGACTGATTTCACAAAGGAGGTAAATGAGAATGGGATCACAGAAAAGTTCCAACTCTTCAAGAAGTTTCTTTTATGTTCAAATACTCCAATTCCATCAATTCAACTCATCATCTCATCATTGTTCATTGTATGTTCAATGAAACTCATCGAATCTAATCTAAATGCTCAACCGGTTTAGACTAGGGCTTGGTGGTAATGTACCAGCCAACTCCTCTGACTTCAGCCCTCTAGAATCTCAAAATACATGTCCCTAACTTGCATTCTACCCATGGCCATCTGATCCCAATGACTAGATTGCGAGTTAGGGTCTTATTTGCATGGTAACCCTTGAAAATGGAGGGTTTCAAACCTGTAAAGAATAAAATGCTTACAACTTCCACTAAACTTTACTTCAAGATGTCAAACTGAATGCATTGGAAGGGTGTTTCAGGGTTCTTTCTAACTAGATGAAAAACTCATCAGTAGATATCCCGCTCTGTACGGCTAGTATGGAAATGTATCATGGTTAAGGCGAAATCAAACTTGTTCTATTCACTTTCTCTACCAAAATTTATAAAACTTTTGGCTTTTTCTTCCTACAGTTTTCCAAGAATATATAAACCTTTTCCAATGTCCATAACCAACTTTTGAATAGTTAGGACCATTGGCAAAGTAGTTGGCATCCTACCGACAACTTTGAAAACTTGGTTGACAACAAATGCAACATTTTGTAACTTAGGACAACATCGGTTATTAACCACCTAGACCTTATGGAAACACATACAAGGTCATTATTTTAGACTCCAAACACCTAATACAACATCCTAGCAAAACCCTTGCTCTGCAGGAAAATAAGTGGATTTCTGCATCCCCTGGTAAAAGGAGGATGGAAGAGGGAGACACTAGCAAAGAGAAGGCGTCATCCAGCAAGAAAAGGAAAAGCTCCCCCAAGCTGGAATCTGAGGACATTGTCAAGGAAAGCAGTGGTATGGAGACAAATGACTCTAACGGAGAAGACAGCTTGAAGGAAGAGGAACTGGGCAATGAGGAAGAAAGTGGAGATTTCAAGCTTGGTCAAGAAAGCCCCATTCTAAGTGATCACCCTGGTAAGGACAATAGCAATCTGATGGAGGAGATGGCACCCAAGGATAATGAGGAAACCAAAGTTAATTCTGAGAAGGAAATAAACAAGTGCTCTGAGAAGAACCTGGCTGAGGAAGGGGATAGCAAGGATAAGGATAGTGATGGCGAGGGGCTTATCCTGGATAATCTCAAGAAGCTCTCGGAGGCCAAAATGAATTTTGATAGACAGACTTACGAAACTTTGAAAAACCTAGAGAAGTATGGGATAAACTCAGACAAAAAGAGGGAGGATGAAAATAGACAACATGCTAACTGGAAGCAGGAAATGGAGAACAACCTAAAATCACTGGAAGAGGCAAAAGAACTGATGAAAAATCTGATGGGAATTATCCCAAGCATCCTCTCCACTGTCACCAAAAAACTGGAAGACATTGGTAAGGTCTTTGACCATTCTCCTAAACCGGTTGTAGACCTTGACCTGGAGGAGGAGACCAACTAGACTGGAAGTGCTGGTGATGCTACCCCAGCGGGCGGAACAGCTAAGAGAACCAAGGCCAGTATCAAGGAAGTTGTGGCTGCTGCGGCCAAGGACCCTCCCAACCTCAAAGACAACATCAAAGAGCTACAAGAAATAAGTAGCACCCTAGCTAAAGCCCTGGATAAAATCTTATTCCTGGACGGCCTGTTGGCTTTCAGGGGCTTTTGTTGGCTTTTCTCAGTTTTCAGCTGGTTTTCTTCCTTTTGTCCTATTTCTTTCTGTTTCTCATAGCTTTGCTATTTTAAGCTTGTAAAGGGTTTCGGGGTCCCTTCAAAACCTTCTTTTTCATTAATCAAAAACATCCTAGACATACTAACATTGAAAATCCAAATTCCAAGCCTTCATGGCCTAATAGACCTCTAGGTTTATATGCTCACCTAAGAGATTATTGACCATACAAATAGGCCTTCAATTACATCAAGGGTGATCATTGATCCAACCCATTATTACATCACAAATGAACTTGTAGACACCACCATGTGCTTGAAAATAGATGTGTAATGGAATGTGCTCTGCACCATACTCCCGGGCGCAAAAGAAACTCAAGTCCCTTGAGTGGGGATGTCTGTAAAGTGAGTTTGATTCTTCCATTTGACTAGGTACTCCAAGTAAGTCTTACTCCTTGTTTTCTTGCTCACCCTTTGATCCAAAATGCACTCAATCTCAGGTTTGAGAGGGGAAGGAAGTCCTTCCAACATAGTTGGACTAGAAGAATCAGATGGACTTGCAACCCAAACATCATCCACAAAAACTTTATACGCATATATATCAGATACATTGAATATGGGAGATAAACCAACATCAGGAGGTAGATCTCTCTTGTATTTATTTATTCCACATCGTTTTAGGACCTTAAAAGGACCTATCTTTTTCATGAGTAGCTTGGTGTACTACTCCTTAGGGAGTCTTTCTTTTTTGAGATGAATCATCACCATGTCTCCCACTTTAAACTGAACATCTCTCCTTGTGACATATGTTGCTTGCTTATACTTTTTAGTGGTTTATATCAATCTATTTTAGACTTGTTGATGTATGTCTCTCACCACTTCAGCAAAATCATCCGCTTGAGCACTCCTTTCAATATTCTACAGTTCTCTGAGTTCAAGACACCTCTAGGGTGGGTTACATATACAATTTGGAAAGGAATCAGACCGGTACTTATGTTCACAGAGTCACTATATGAGAATTCTGCTTGTGGAAGAATAGTATCACAAGTGACCCCATGGTCCTTAGTCAAACACCTCAATAAATTACCAAGGGATCTATTAATCACCTCTGTTTGTCCATCAGATTGAGGGTGATAAGCAGAAGAGAACGATAAAATTATCCCTAACCTACGCCACAAAGTCCTCCAAAAATGTCCTACAAACTTAGGATCCCAGTCTGAGATAATGCTTAAAGGTAACCCATGAAGTCTAACAACCTCCTTGAAGAACAAACTCGCAATATTGGAAGCATCATGTGTAACTTTTCATGACAAAAAGTGTGCCATTTTGGAAAACTTGTCCACAACAACATATATATTGTCATATCTTGATTTAGTCCTGGGAAGACCTAAGACAAAATCCATGCTAATTGAATCCCAAGGTTTAGTAGGGATTGGTAATGGAGTATATAGACCTTCATTTGAACTTATCCCTTTTGCCCTTTGGCATACCACACACTCTGTCACATACTTTCTCACATCTGATTGCATCCTAGGCTAGAAGTAGAATCTCCTAACCAATTCAAGTGTCTTATTAAGTCCAAAGTGTCCTGACAAACCTCCACAATGCTTTTCTTTTACAATATTTTCCCTCATGGAGCAATTAGGAATACAAAGCTGGCTGCCTTTGAAAAGTAAGCCTTCTTGGAGGATATAATCAAAAAAATCAGTATGATACCTGTCATTCATGTCCTTACAAACTTCATAGGCCTCCTTGAAATCTTCATCTCCTTGATACATGTCTTTCAAGGCATTAATTCCCATGCTTTCCAATTTAATCTCCTAGATTGCTAAGTTCCTTCTACGAAGTGCATCGACAACTTTATTAGCTACTCCTTTCTTATGTAGGATAGTGAAAGTGTAAGCTTGAAGATATTCCATCCACTTCATATGTTGGTGATTTAGTTTCTCCTGCCTATTCAAAAAATTTAGAGCATGGTTGTCAGTATATACAATAAACTCCTTGGGTAAGAGATAATAAGTGAAATTTTTAGTGGCTAATATTCACCAATTGGATATTTTTTTTAATTTGGGAATCAAAATTTGGCTAATAAGTTCAAGTTTTCAGGTGACTCGAATTGTAATGCTTTTACAAATTTCTATTTTAGTGTAATTTAAATCGCTAGAGAAATTATTTTATTAATTTTTTTAACTCAAAGATTCGCCACAATATTCGATACATGATATTGTAGACATCTAAATTAATTTGTCAATAAAGCATCATAATTATTAGTTATTTTAGGGTTATATCAACAATCTTTAGTTGCCAGCATTGATTTCAAATATAATCTAGTAACCTTCATTGTATTCCATGAGGTAAATTGCACCTACAAGTTGTAATGCTCATGGGAGTTGAAATTTCTTTTGAATTGTTGACTTTAATGAAAATCAATGGTCTAAAAGAAATTTTTGGCCCCATAAGTGTTACAAATTGTTGGTACATTTTATCTCATAAAATACAAAGAAGGTTATTACATTATTTTAAATTAATGGTAGAAACTAAATAAAGTAGAGTCTACCCCTTAAACTCATTAATGATTTCCACCACCAGGCCTCTACTTTTCTATAAAAAACTATTTTTTTAAATGAAAGGATTTGGAATAGTAATTAATGCAAAAAAAATTTATATAAATTTTTTTTCCAATAAAATTTATATTTTTCATTAAAAAAAGGAAAGATTTGCCAAAAAAATTATTAGTTTCTTTTGAAAAAATTAAATTTTCGCCAAGATTTTATATATTTTTTTGAGAGGTGGTTTCTTAAATTTTTCACTGGAGATAATGTCTCCACTTCCTAAGGGATTGCACCATAGAATACATCTCTAGGTCATATGTAGAATACTTTTACTTTGCCTCATTTAGTTTCTCACTGAAAAATGCCAATGGCCTACCTTCCCGACTCAAGACTCCTCCTATGGCCTTGTTTGATGCATCACATTCAATAGTGAAAACCTTATGAAAGTCAGGGAGTACCAAAATAGGTTTCTCTAAAATCTTAGTTTTCAAAAAATCAAAATATCTATCAGCCTCCTTAGTCCAGACAAATTGACATTTCCTGCCACCTTTAATGGTTTCTATCATTGGTACACTAACCCCACTAAAATTCTTAATAAATTTTCTATGAAACTTGCTAATCCATGGAAACCTTTTACCTCACTTGTTGACTTAGGGGTTGGCTAGTTTAAGATTGCCTCCACCTTAGATGGATCCATTTTCAAATTTCCTTGAGAAATTACAAATCCAAGGAACACTAGTTCTTCTTGCAAGAAGACACATTTATCCAAATTGATCTTCAACTACTCCTCATGTAACCTTTGCAACACCAAATCCAAGTGTGTTAGATGTTCATTCCTATCTTTACTAAAAATCAATATATCAGCTAGATATACTACTACAAAATGATTAATCAAGGGCTTAAGAACCTCATTCATGAGTCTCATGAATGTACTAGGGGTGTTGGAAAGTCCAAATGGCATAACCATCCACTCAAATAGGCCTTCATTGGTCTTAAAAGTTGTCTTCCATTGGTCTCCATCTCTGATCCTAATTTGGTTATAACCACTTTTCAAATCCATTTTGGAATAATACTTGGCCCCTCCTAGACAATCCATCAAGTCCTCCATTCTTGGCATTGGGAATCTATATCTGATTGTTATCTTATTGATGTCCCTAGAGTCGGTACACAACCTCCATGTTCCTTCCTTCTTAGGAGCTAGTATTGTCAGGACTACACAGGGACTTATGCTCTTCCTAATGAACCCTTTCTCAAGCAATTCTTGGATCTGTCTTGCAACTTCTACATTTTGTTCAGGGGTAAGCTTGTATGCTTCCTTATTGGGTAGTGTAGCACCTACTATGAGATCAATACAATGACTGATTTCCCTTTGAGGGGGTAAGGAATTGGTACTGTCTGCAACTATTCCCTTATACCGGTCTAGTAGATTTTGAAATTCTTTAGGACCTACTTTCCTTTTTGTCTCTTGGTTCTTAGGCTACTTCTCAAGTTTAGTCCTAGGCTTGACAACTATTTCAAAACAAGGAGTATCCTCATCCTTCAAACCTTTCATGAACTCCCTCTCATCCACTAGCATGACACTAGTCATAATGTGCTTATCCTTAATGTCATCTGAAAGAGGTATCATAGTGAAGTTCACCCCATTCTTGGTGATGGTGTAAACATTTTGTTAGGATTCCCAAAGATACTGAGAGGGGGGGTGAATCAGTATCTAACCGATATTCAAATTTACTTGACTTAAAACATGAAAAGCATATTAAAACTGTGTATAGGTAAACCAGAAATAATGCAGTAACTAAGAACAATAACAAAAACATGAGAAAGACACCATAACATAGTATTTTAATGAGGAAACCTAGTGTGGGAAAAACCTCAGTGGGATTTGTGACCCACAATATTCACTTACTGGCCAATAAGAAAATATTACTTTTACAATAGGGGCTTGCACATGCAGGAAGGCCAAGTGCTTAGAGCTCACTGCTCAATTACAAAAGAAGTCATACTGACTTACAAAATGGATTATACTAATCCAATGTCTTGTATTGCTTCAAATTAGCATCTGGTATGCTAGATCTAGTACCAGTTTAAGCTCTGCTACATTCATAAACCCTTAACCAATAATTTGCATATTAGGTATGCATAATTTCGCATCCTATCTCTTTTCCTCTCTACTATACAAAATGATCTACAATGATCTCATACATATATATGAGTCATATTACAACTCGTCATGTCGGATTACAATGATTTAACAATTAATTACAAAATACATTTTAAACAAAATTGAAGTTGGCCAAGGTGTCACTATCCTTCCTTTCACTATCGGTGTTCTGTGTGCTAGTGTAGAGTTTGTCAGTGCCAGTGTCAGTATCTTTGTCTTACCGGTGTCATATGATTGCAAGGTTCCCATCAATGACAAAACCTTTAATCACCTACAATTTCTCATTGGAGTGTGCATTTGCCAACAATATCCCCCTTTGGCATTGATGGCAACACGCATGAGAAAAATTAAAAGCATCCAGAATGATATCCAAAAATAGTCTGCCAAAATTGTCTTACCAAAACTGTGTGCCAAAAAAAATGTATGCTCCTGTATGCTCCCCTTGAGCTGATGATGTCCTTTCTCCTGACCATTTTTTTCATCCCACTACTCCCCCTTTGACATCAATGACAAAGGTTGTCATTCGGTGTCAGTGGAATCCTGCTTGTATTCTTGTAATCAGTGGGTTACAATTTGAAAAATATCTATCAAAAATTAGATTTATACAGTTACTGAATGTTTTGTTGTCTTTTATTGCCTCTTGAGTTATTTGCACTGTACCAGTGAGTATGTGCATTTTCTCTTCTAGTGTCTTCAGTCTGGGAACCAGAGCCTCAGATATTTCTTTTCTCAAAGAAATAAGGTATTCTAGTCTTGGACTAAGTCTGCATTTCAAGTCCTTTGCTTTATCCTTTATTCCCTGTTTGTCATTTTCTAGTTTCTTGATTTTCTCTTCTTTCTCTATAATCTTCTTCTCTAACTCTAAAAATGAATCTAATGCACCTATCGGATTGTTAGCAATATTGTTTATCTTATTTGTGCTTTGTTGATCTCCTTGTCAAGATCCTCTGTCAAAATATTTGTTTTACAAGTGTCTCTGTATAGTTTCTTGAGGTCAAAAATTATTTCTCCAAGTTTTGCTAATAGAGTATCCATTTTCTCTTTATTCTTATTTACAATTTCCTCAAAGAATTTTTTCTTTTTCTTATATCATTCTTTCCTTAAATGTATCCTCATTTATTTGATCAACGGTCAATATGTTACTGGTGATGAACTTAGACAATGTGTCTAGTTGTCCTAAATAATCCTTATTATCAACTGTGCACTTTGGTGCAATCAATTTAAGAATTGGAATTGTATCATCAATAGCCTTTTAGGCTTGTGCATTGCATTTGGTCATCTTCTTTATTGAATCTAACAAGACCTCTGTTACATTTGTAGGTTTGAATTTTGTCATAGATGTACCAGATGTTTACCCAACAGTCTTTACAATAGTCATGTTGTCAGTTGTGGTAATTACCTTGCTTGTTTCGACCTCTAGTAGGTCAGTTTGTGTTTACATTTCTATAAGTAGGGGTTTGGGCTTTTCAGTTTGTGTCGGTGGCACTATTTCTGTTTGAACTTGAGCTTCAAACTGTACCAGTTTTGGTTTCACTTTTCACATCTCAAAGGGTTTCTCTGAGCTTTTAACTGTCAGTTTCTCAGATGTAATCTCTGTTTGTACCTCAGAACTTTCCTTTGCTGGTTCTTCAGATGGTTTTTCTATTGTATCTGCTGGTTGCTCTGCCTGTGTAGGTTTTTCTATGTTCATCTCAATCTCTGCAACCGGTGACTCAGTAGTCACATTTTTCTCCTTATCCTCAGTGGTTTCTCTGTCAACCACAACATTAACTTCCTATGTGTCTACATTTACTGTATACAAAATTTCAGATTCAGGATTTGTATCCTCTACCGGAGTCTCCATACTCTTTGTGGCCGTTTGTCTATCAGTAGTATCTACCAGTGGAGTATCTGAAGGAGGTGGGGGCATATTGTCAGTTATTTTTAGGCTTGGTGGTCCATCTACCTTACCTTTCCCCTTATCTCTGTCCTTTTGGTATACTTTAATAGTTTTTGGCCTAAGTAATTCTTCCTCTTTTTCCTTTTCCACAAAGAATATGTCCCAACCATCTATTGTTTCCTTAGAGACTTCCTTTACTCGACCTGCCATCAGTTCTACATGTTGGTGAGCAGTGGAGAATACTGTTTGGTTAGCCTCACTAATTAATTTGTCTATTTCATTAGGTGAGTTAACTGGATGCACTGCAAGTGATTTTTCAATCTTAATTTTCTTATCCAGCTCAACAATGGCTAATCTTCTAGCTTCAAGTCTCCTATACAGATCATTTGGAATTTAATCAACAACTTCCATTAAAAATTTCTTGTATATATCTAAGTGTAAAATTACACTGTTCTCTATACTTTCCTTATCATCTGCTGATATTGTGTTGTATATTTTGTTGATGTTTTTCAACTTACCATCCTCTGTTATTTTCCTAAGAAGTTTGTCTAGAGGAGCAATAGTTGATTTCACCTTATTATTCTTAGGAGTCATTTTCTTCGCCAGAGGCCTTACTGCTTGTTGCTTTTGTCTTGTTCTTTTTGTGTAGGAGAGGGTGCTGATGAGGGTTTTCTTTTCCTTTCAACCATTTTAAACTCTGCTGGTATATCACTCTCAGAAGAAGTTCCAACCGGTGAAAGATGAGTTTCCGGTTGAAGTTCTTCCAACTCACTTTCAGTTATATCAGTTTGTTCTAACACATCTTCATTAATTGCCTTTGCCTGTCGGGTTCCTTTTCTTATAGTTGCTTTGACTTTCTTAACCCTTTTTCTAGATTGAATAGTACTTTCTATTATTTCAGCACTACCAAATACTTTCTCTTCCGGTTCCTTGGGTGCTTCAAGTAGGGATTTTGCATAAGTTTCTATGATGTTGTCATCTGTTTCATAGCCCATTTCAGTTACCCAAATAGTTCTAGGGACAACTGCTTCCATCCAAATTTCATCTTTCTTTATCACAAAACATATTTCTTTCTGATACTTATCCACAATAGCTTGTGATAGTCTTACTCTAGTTTTCATTCGATCCTTTAATGCTTGAAAATGTTCGTTGAGGTTTTTCTCTCGGTTCTCTCCCATATTGTTTAGTAAATCTAACAGTTGTTTTCCTATCAGAATGTCAAAGCCAAAGTCTCTAGCACCAATACCGGGTACTTGTTTGGTTATGTACAACATCAAACAAACAAGTAAGTTTCCAAATCTGAATGTTCCTTTCTTATCTCTTTTAATCTTTCCCAAATCATCTATCAACTCATCGTTGAGCCATTCACATATATCTATCCTTGCATTATCATTGACCATATCATAGGCACTCTTGATACATAGGCTAGAAACTAAATTTAACCTATTTGCATGTGTAGCCTTATAACCTAAGATCATACTGATAAATCTGACATTTATATATTTTACATCGTTTACCCTTAGAGATCTTTTATCAAATGTCGCACCAGTTATGTTTATCACTGTGTCATTTGAGACCTTCTTTGTTTTGTCAGGTCTGTTACCGGTGGAGGGTAACCCTGTTACAACTTTTACTGCTTCTTTTATGATTTTATGAATTGAGTCCAACCAGAAAAATTCACCATGCACTCTGCTTAACACAATTCTTATGATGCCCTTGGGAAAATCTAGGATATTAAGAATTTCAGTAAAACCTAGGGTTTCTACTATCTTATGTTCAGGTTTGACATTTCCAAATTCATCACAAATCATAGTTTAATACATATTCTTAATCTCATCATCACCTAATTCCTCAATATGATAGCGTATATACATCCTAAGGTCTTCAACATATACTACTCCTTTAGGGATTTGAGAAAATGCACCTATGCTATCATCTTTCTTTGCAATTTTGGGAACTAGCTTAAAGATGGGTCTAGGGTGCTTAACAACTTCAACAACAATAGGGTTTGCAATAAATTCCAGAGTGGATGAAGATGTCATAGCTATAAATACCTCAATCTACCTTAAGGATGAATGATTTGATGGATTGCTTAACTTCTTTGCTTAAAATGCCTTCGCTCGAGAATTTTTCATGCTCTCAAAGATTTGAATGTTCGGTGAATGAAAAAAGAGCCAAAACACTTGCTTTATAATATTTTTTTCTCCAACTACCACATTTAATGCTTGCCGGCTAAGTCATAACTTAACTCATTTGTCGGTATAGAATTAATTTCAACATCTTACCATCAACCCAAGGAATAATAGCATGTTTTTCATTTTGTTGCTAAACTCCCAAAAGATTTTCTTCAGTTAGATGAATATTCTCCTACTGGTGGAGTGTTACTCTATTATGCTGGTGGAGGAGTATTCCCATCAACATTCTGATCTGACTTTCTGATCCATTGTTTTGAGAATTCTTGATTTACCTCTTCAACTTTTTCTTTACCTTTCAAACTTGGACCTTTATTGTTTACCGGTGATGTCTTACTTCTACAGAATCTAGCAATATGTCCAATCTTGTTACAGGCATAACAAGTTACATTGCTTTTTTGAATAGCTTTCCCATATCCTATGCCGGTATGTGTTCTGCATTGATTAGATAAGTGTCCAAATCTTCTACAAACATAACATCTTACATTCATTCTACAATTTTTTGAATTATGACCAACTTTGTTGCATTTTGAACATTGACCGGTGGGTGTATTGGTGTTCTGATAATTTCTGGATCTACACTGATTTGCTCTATGACCATACTTGTTACAATTAAAGCATTTGCCATTAAATTTGTAAGTAGTAGGTTGTCTTATCGGTTTTCTATGATCATGATGGTTTGCAGTACCAGAGCTTTCACCAACTTCAAAGCCAAGGCCATTTGTATCACCATTAGGTTTATAATTCTTCAGCATGTCACCAAGTTCTTCTGAACTTTTCTTGAATTTCTCCTTGTGTTGATTTGCAGTAACCAATTCATTTTCCAAGAAGTCTTTTTGTCTCATGAGTTCAGTTCTGTCATTTTGTGTGTGAATTAGATCTGTCTTCAACATATCATTTTCATGACTGAGTCTTGTGTTCTCATTTCTAGCATCATTTAGTCTTCTAACCAAGTCTTATTCATTTTTCTTTCTATCTTCAATTTCTTTACAGAATCTCATAGTCATATCCTGCATCTCATTCTTTGTTGTACTGATTACTTGTCTTAGCTTGTTTACCAAATCATTAAGAGTTTCCTTTTCATTTTCCTCATTCTGCATCTTTTCAAAAAGTTCTCTCCTCTTGTTCCTTGCAATAGTAAAATTTTCTTGAAGTGCTTGAAGAATATCCTGAGCAGCCTTTAGATCATCTTCAAGTTTGATATTTTTCACCTTTTTTGCATCATAGTCTGAAAGAGCTATTTCCAACTGTTTCCTCAAGTTTTCCATCTTTACCAATGTCAAGATCTTCCTCAAGTTGTTAGGCTTTTGAAAATAGAGGACCAGGCTCTGATACCAATTGTTAGGATTCCTAAAGATACTGAGAAGGGGGGGAGGGGGGGGTGAATCAGTATCTAACTGGTATTCTAATTTACTTGACTTAAAAAATGAAAAGCATATTAAAACTGTGTACCGGTAAACCAGAAATAATGCAATAACTAAGAACAATAATAAAAACATGAGAAGCACACCATAAAACAGTATTTTAACGAGGAAACCCAGTGTGGGAAAAACCTCGGTGGGATTTGTGACCCACAATATTCACTTACTAGCCAATAAGAGAATATTACTTTTACAATAGGGGCTTGCACATGTAGGAAGGTCAAGTGCCTAGAGCTCACTACTCAATTACCAAAGAAGTCATACTGACTTACAAAATGGATTATAATAGTCTAATGTCTTGTACTGCTTCAAATTAGCATCTTCTATGCCAGATCTAGTACTGGTTTAAGCTCTGCTACATTCATAAACCCTTAAACAATAAGTCACATATTAGGTCTGCATAATTTTGCATCCTATCTCTTTTCCTCTCTACTCTACAAAATGATCTACAATGATCTCATACATATATATGAGTCATATTACAAATCGCCATGTCGGCTTACAATGATTCAACAATTAATTATAAAATACATTTTAAACAAAATTGAAGTCATCCAAGGTGTCAGTATCCTTCCTTTCACTACCGGTGTTCTGTGTGCTGGTGTAGAGTCTGTCAGTGCCGATGCTGGTATCTTTGTCTTAC
The DNA here is from genome assembly GCF_030272615.1 of Cryptomeria japonica. Classification (NCBI taxonomy): domain Eukaryota; kingdom Viridiplantae; phylum Streptophyta; class Pinopsida; order Cupressales; family Cupressaceae; genus Cryptomeria; species Cryptomeria japonica. The sequence goes on along the minus strand of NC_081406.1, from coordinate 203,124,395 downwards.
CAATGTCATATGATTGCAAGGTTGCCATCAATGACAAAACATTCAATCCCCTACAATTTCTCATTGGAGTGTGCATTTGCCAACACATTCTTCCTTCCATCATGTCTAGCATCTACATCATATTGCCAAGGCCTACCTAGTAGTAGATGACAAGCATCCATTTCTACTACATCACACAACACCCTATCTTTTTATTCACCTATTGAAAATACTACCCAAACTTGCTCACTAATAAGGGCTTGTTGACCTTTGTTCAACCAAGACACTTTATAAGGATGAGAATAAGGTATTCTTTGCAAGTTAAGCTTAGTAACGATTTCAACATAAGCTATGTTATCTATGGATCTTGAGTCCACAATGACTTTGCATACCTTGCCTTGTAATTTGTAGGAGGTTCTAAAAAGAGATTTTCTTTGATGTGGTTCTTTGATGGTTGGTATTTTCAAGAGGGTCCTATTGATCATCAAGAGTTCTCCTTGCTCTAGATCTATAGACTTTGAAGTTGATGTGTGGTAGGAGGTTGTACTTTGACTATCTTCCTCTTGTATTAGATGTGCCCCCCTATCACCTCCTTGGCTACCATTGCTTAGTTTCTCAGGACATCTAAATGACTGATGCCCAACTTGGTTGCATGAAAAACACCTACTGGTAAAGACAATAAGTCCTCTTCCACTGAATCTTCCTCTACCATTTCCCCTCCTTCCTCTAAATCTACCTTTGTTCCCTGATTCTCCCTCTTGCTCCTGATGGTTGGACTTGCCTTGGGTTTTAGGAGATGATCCTCTTCCATTGAATCTACCTTTGCCTCTAAAACTTGTACCCTTTCCTCTATTATTGTGTTCTCCTCTCCTTTTTTGCTTCTCCTCAATCCTAAGTGCCATCTAAAAACCTTTGTGCACTGATTCAAGGTTAAACAAAATCAGTTCATCTTGAATACTGAACTTAAGACCATTCATGTACCTTTCTAGCTTTTGTGTTTCAATCTCTGGCATCTTTGCTTTAAGGGTCATCCTGTGGAACTCCTCAGTGTAAGTATTGACATCCAAATCTCTTTGCCTTATATTTTCTAATCTCTTGTGTAATATTATCTCATAGACCTTAGGTACAAACTTCCTTTTGATCTCTAACTCCATATTCTTCCATGAGATTATAGGTCTCTTTCCTTCTTCATCTCTTTCATTTTGTAGAAAGTTCCACCAACTAAGAGTTGGACCTTTCATTTTGGATTTAGCCACCTTCACCCTTTGGTTTTTTACGTACCTCTTTACATTCAAAATAATTGATCATTGCTTCTATCCAATCCATACACTCTTCTGGATTCATCTTTCCAGAGAATGTAGGTAGTTCTGCTCTATTATCTATTCTTCCTACCCTATTGAGGGCTTCAACAAATTGCCTTTGATCTGTCGGCATCAATATTCTCTCTTCTTCCTCCTCTCCTTCTCCATCAGATGTTGATGCAACTCCCTTGCCTACCTGGTCTTTCTTCAACCTTTCTATCTCCTCCTCCATCTTTTTATTCTTAGCCGCTTGCTCCCTCACTATCTTGGCTAAATCCATGTTTGTAATGGGTCTAGTGGGAATCTCCTCACTATTCTCTGTTGCATCTTCCATTCCTTTATTATTCTCCAAGGCTCTTTAGAGGCTCTGATACCACCTAATGTAGACATTGGCAGTAGTAGGGTGATAAACCCACCTACACAACTTGGTCTTCTTTACCTTGAGTCTCCCTCGCGGCTATGATTCACACCTCAACTGTGAAATCAAACTCTTACCCCTAACCAGGGATGGCACAACACTTCTACCCACTTCCTAAGACCTATCATGATCTTCCACAATGATATTTTGAAGGACAAGACAAATATTGGCTTTTGAGGCCTAGACAAGCCTACCACTACAGGTCTTCTGGCACAAGTTTACCGACACTGGTCTATCGGTTAGTAGCCCTATTTCACTTTCTTTTTGAAATTTTCTCTAGATAACACCAAACAACATCCAAAATAAATTTAGGTTTCAAACACCCTTTTGGGATCACTACCGGATTCCAAAAGACTGGAATTCCACCCTATTCCTGCACTCTTCAACACCTACTTGGGTCACAGGCCTAATTGATCAAGTTAGACCAATTTCACAAAGGAGGTATATGAGAATGGGATCACAGAAAATTTCCAACTCTTCAGGAAGTTTCTTCTATGTTCAAATACTCCAATTACATCAATTCAACTCATCATCTCATCATTGTTCATTGTATGCTCAATGAAACTCATCGAATCTAATCTAAACCCTCAACCAATTTAGACTAGGGTTTGGTGGTAATGGACCAGCCAACTCCTCTGACCTCACCTCTCTAGAATCTTAAAATACATGTCCCTAACTTGCATTCTACCCATGGCCATCGGATCCCAATGAGTAGATTGTGAGTTAGGGTCTTATTTGCATGGCAACCCTTGAAAATGGAGGGCTCCAAACCTGGAGAGAATAAAACGCTTACAACTTCCACTAAAATTTACTTCAAGATGTCAAACCAAATGCATTGGAAGGGTGTTTTAGGGTTCTTTCTAACCAGATCAAAAACTCATCAGTAGATCTCACGCTCTGTATGGCTAGTATGGAAATGTATCAAGGTTAAGGCAAAATCAAACTTGTTCTATTCACTTTCTCCACCAAAACTTACAAAAATTTTGGCTTTTTCTTTCTACGATATTCCAAGAATGTATATACCTTTTCCAACATCCATAACCAACTTTTGAATATTTAGGACTATTGGCAAATTAGTTGGCATCCTACCGGCAACTTTGAAAAGTTGGTTGACAACAAATGCAACATTTTGCAACTTAGGACAACATCGGTTATTACCACCTAGACCTTATGGAAACACATCCAAGGTCATTATTTTAGACTCCAAACACCTAAGACAACATCCTAGACATACTAACATTGAAAATCCAAATTCCAAACCTTCATGGCCTAATAGACCACTAGGTTTATATGCTCACCTAAGAGATTATTGACCATACAAATAGGCATTCAATTACATCAAGGGTGATCATTGATCCAACCCATTATTACATCACAAATGAACTTGTAGACACCACCATGTGCTTGAAAATAGATGTGTAATGGAATGTGCTCTACACCACTACCTGTCGATGCAAGAGAAGCCTCTTCTACGGGATAAGTAACTGGAACATTCTCATTTGATGATTGTTATTCAGTCTTTCTAGCCCATCTCTAAGTATGATCTTGTTGGATTTCACTAACCTCCTCTTTTCCTTTCTCATTTGATCCTCCATTACCAACTGGTGGATTTTTCCTTCTACAAAACTTAGCAATATGTCCAACCTCATTACATGCATAACATGTAACATTATTCTTTTGAATTAGTTTGCTAAAACTAGTGAAATTGTTTGACTTGCATTGATTAACCATATGTCCAAATTTTCCACGTGTAGCATTTAACATTCATTCTGCAATCTTTTGTTTTATGACCAAACTTATTTCATTCAGAACATTTACTAGGAGCAGAATCGGGGTTTTTATTTGCTCTGTTTCTACATTGCCTAGCCATGTGACCAAATCGATTGCAAACAAAACATCTACTATTGAAATTATAAGCATTAAATTGCCTTACCAATTCCTTATGGTTTTGATCTTCATTAGTAGTACTGGAACTTTGTCATTGCTCAAATCCAAGTCCACTGGAATCTCTAATATGTCTCTGTCTCTTCAATAACTCATCTAGAAGTGCTGAGCTAATCTTGAATTTTTCTTTATACTCACTTGCAATAGTTAAATCTTCTCTCATTATTATAATTTTTCTCTCAGGCTCTTCTTTATTACTCTTGGATTGTACCAAATTAGTTCTCAACATATCATTTGCATGAACCAACCTACCATATTCTTCAAATTTGTTCTTCACGGATACAACAAGATTTTATTCCTTCTTCTTCCTATCCTCAATCTCCTTAGACATACTCATATTTATAGCTTGCATTTCATTCTTCATAACCATGTTCTCCTGAGTCAATTTCTAACATTGTTCCTTAAGTGCATCTTCCTCTTCATCATCCCGACTTTGAAAAAGTTCCTTCCTCCTAGCTTGAACAGATGATAACCTCTCTTGTAGGACAAGAATGAATTCCTTAGCAGAATTCAATTCATCTTCTAGCTTTAAGTTCTTCAACCTTTCAACATCATAATCTTCAAGTGCCATCTCAAGTTGCTTCTCCAAAGCCATATCCATGGATTCCAGTTTCAGGATCTTCCTCAAGCTGTTAAACTTCCTCCGAGGTACAAGGCTCTGATACCAATTCTTGGAAACCAATAACACTGAGAGGGGGGGTGAATTAGTGTTATAGCAGAATGATAAGTTTTAGTCTTATTAAAACATGCGCACACCAACCGCTATACCGATACATACATCATTGAAAGAAGTAAAGCAACCAATAATTCAATCACATAAATGAGAACCATAACACATAGATTTATATGTGGAAAACCTCAAAGAGGAAAAACCATGGTGGGATTTGTGACCCACAATATCAATCCATTGGTCATATGAAGAGATATTACAAAATATGAGGGGCCTGCACTTGCAAGAAGGCTTACATCCTGGAGCACACTTCTCAATCACAAAAGGAGCCTCACTAACTACATAAAATTCCAGACTACAATCCAGAGAAGTGTGAACTACTAAGATAGCATATTCTATGCCAGAATATAGTTCTGGTTTAAGTTCTATCTGTTTCAGTTTGAAACCCTAAACCCTTTACCAGAATAACCCTTACAATAATATCCTCACATACATAATCTCTCTGAACTATTTCACATCATATTGCATTCTCATATCCATAATCTCCTATCTCATGTCTCTATGTATATCTATAACAAAATGATCTATCAAACTATCATATATACCCTATACAAATTTACATGCCTTATGGTGGCTTACAAAGATATATACAATAGCAAATTACATGTCAGCCGAATAACATAGATGCATAAACATTAAAATCAATTTCCGATGTCGGATCCAAGATATGTCGGCCTCCAATACTGATAACCTTTACTAAACCATGACGTCCTACATTGCCGGTGACCAAAGAAATCCTTCTGCCCTGTCGATGCTAGTACCAATTTTGGTGAAGTATCCATTAAGTTGTTGTCGGTACACCATAAAACCAAAACATGAAGCCGGAACACAATACCATGTTTCCATCAATGACAACATAGTGAAACTAACCAATTGAGTGTCAATTGCCAACAAATACAACATTTTGACCTATGTGGAAGAAGATTGGAAGGCCACTTGGTCTCAACTAAAGTTTGTTCATGAGAGCATCAAGTCTCAGCTATGCAAACTCCTTAGCTTTGTCAATAAGACAATATGTAATTCTTTTATAGTTATATGAGGATGAGTAGAAGAATTTTGGAATACAATTTTGAGTTTTATTTTTGTTCCTTTCCCTAAGGGGGGTTGATGTAGATAGGGGAAGAAATTTTGTAGAGTTGGATTGGATTTTGCATAGTGAGATAGAGACACCCTTTGTCCTTAATGTTAAATAGTGAGAGATATACTAGTGTTTGGGAGAGATATTCTAGTGTTATGGCGGTTGCATAAGTGTTTCCATCAATGGAAAAGGGGGAGAGTATTGCAAATATGACTTTGTGTTGTCATTGATTTGAACCAAGGTTCGAAAGTTGGTCCAAAAGTATGTGATCAATAATTTTATATTAGGTGTCTACTCATGTATTTGTATTGGTGTATAGTAGTTAATTGTGATGATAGTAGATGATATATATGGTTGTCTTATGGCTATTTCATAGAATTGAAGATGTATTCAGATGTTCACAATAGATTTTGGTTAAGTGTTACCCTTTTAGTGAATAGTTTGTCAAATAGGTTTTAGGATTATAGTTCATGTCGTGCAACATTGGTTTATCTTTGATTATGGTTTTAGTATGATGTTGGTGGATGCAAAAGAATTTAATATTCAAAGTTTCATGTTCTCATTTGATTTGTAACTGATTTGGTCTTAGTTTGAGTGTCGATTCTTTAGTGACAATGTACCTATTTGCAAGAATGTTTTGTATAGACACCTAAAAAATGTCTCATTAATCATGTATTAGTTAATCATCCTATTAGTTAAATAATTATTTAATTATTTAATTAAGCTAATTATTCTTCTAAACTAACTTAGTCATCACCTTTCACATTACTAATCATTCCATTTCTATCCTTTAATCAATTAATCATTAACCCCCTATCTCAAATATTAATTAAATATTAATTATTTAATTAATTACAATCAATTCTCTTAATTAAATAATCTTTAATTAATTCTATTTCTAATGATTGAATAATTTCATTTAAAATATTTAATTAATTAACTTATTCCTCCAATTCCCCAAATTCTAATTTCAACTAATTCCAATTTTCCAAATTTGCATTTAACCAAATTTGAATTTGGTCCCATTTCAATAAATCTCATGTGCATTTCATCACTCAAAAATCCAAATTCAAATCTAAATAAACATTAAATTTAATTTCAATTCAAAAGTCCTACATCACATGTTGAAAATCAAGACTGATTGATCAAATCAGTTAACTAATTAGTTGCCTCAGTTAACTCTTCAATCTCCCCTTTTCACTCCAAATAGCCTTTTTTGAATAACTCATCTATTCAATCTTCTTCCCAATCGATCCAATCAACTGGCTAATCAATTGAGGCATCTAGTCAATCAATTGAGTTATCTTTTCAATTAATCCACTTAACAGATCAATCAAAATGAGTTGGCTGATCAATCAACACTTCAGTTCCAAATCCCATCCCATCTCACCCAAAAATCTATAAATACAAGATCATTTCTCCATTTTCAATCAAAATCACTAACTTCAAAATTGTTGTACCACTTGTAGGCTATCAACGCGATATTTGAGAGCCACCATACCATGAAGATGAGAAGAACAATGGAAGCTACATTGCAATTGAGGGGGATTTTCAATTATTCAATTGTTTAATTCATTTCATTTATGCATTAATTTCTATTGATTTATGTTTAGGATTGCTTTAATAGTTAAGGATTTCGTGATTGTCCTCATTTCCTATTTAGCAATGATGATTTTAAGCATGAAAACACTGGTGAACCCGACATGAAAAATAGATTTTCTAACCTTCTGGCGTAATTTTTGGTGATTTACAGGTTTTGTACAAACATCAGAAAGTGCTATGCATTTGACCATACAGTATTTTGCAATCACTCCCAATGCTATGTAGTCACCTAAACATCAGTTCGCAATTGCTAACACAGAAATTTGCAATCGTCTAGCTCTATCATTTTCTCAATTTTAATTGTCCTTTATGTTTCTAATCCATTTGCACTGCTAACTCGTCATTCTTTTTGAATTCTAGAACACTTTATTTTTCTGCATTAAATGTGTCTAACCCCATGGCAAGAAAGGTAAGATTCAAGATTTTAGGTGCCAAGAAGATATCAGAAGAAAGAAGACAACAAAGAGCTCTTCGATGAATGATAAGAGCAGAAAAAAGACTCCAAAACCTTGAAGAATTGGCTTCTCTATCCAAATACTATCATCTTGTGCATAAATACGTAGATAAATTTGGCATATTTGATGACATCAAGGTCATGGGCAATATCATTATGGATGAAACCTTTGTCTTTTTAATTTTCTTCTATCTTTTTCTTTCCGTTTATAACTTATTTGCATTTGCTTAGACATTAATTCGCATATGAGTTGATAGTAATTCACAATTGACTTGACAAAAATTCACAATTGATCAGATAGAAATTCGCAATTGCCTAGATGTTAATTCACAATTGTTGAATGCTGTCAGATATTTTTTTTCTATCAGATCTTAGTTTCTTTTTAATCTTCTGGTATTTTTTATTCTATTTTTCAAATAGAGCAGTAACAGACAGTGAAGCAGATTATTGTAACCTAAGGAAGAAATTAGGTTTGTAAGCCCACCATATCAACTAGCACTTTAATAGGTTTTGCAGGTACCACTGGACTTATATTAGCACACATTTCCTTTGGTGTTATCTAAAATAAACAAGACAAATCTTCTTTGTTGCAAATAATTAAGGATAAAAAGAACATTCATCATTGCTATGAGGAATTAGAAAGAACATCATGCCCATTGGAGCAACATCTCCAAATAGTTGTTACATAATATTGCAATGAAGGATTAAAAAGAATAATTTTGTCTTCTATGTCTTGAAGGTGATAGGCATATGCTCTCCCCTTAATTGGGTGACTAGAAATTCAAACTCATCATTTATGCTTTCTATCATTTTGCAATAAGATAAAACCTTTAGCAGGCATGCCTCCCAAGTAGTCTATAAGACCAAGTGAGAGGGAACGACCTAAGTGGCAATGGCTAAAGCCAAGTAATCCAAGCCACTATAAAAAAAATGCATTTGTGATGAAAGTTGCCAGCTACGAGTGTTACATGTCATAAAGACATTATGCCTCCCTTAGTACCTATATGGTACATAAAAATTTGTAGATCCTAACCTCTATAAACTGGGAGACCTCCTTTAACAGAGTGGAAACACTACTAATTATGACCACTCAAATGAAACCCTCATTAAAAGATTTAAGAATTAGAGGCCAAGTTGAGTTAGTAACCAGACACTTGTAATATCACAGTGCAAGGGTGGGGAAGAATCCGCCCCCAAGACACTCACCATATATCTCGCAAGAAAATTATCCAATTGAGGAGCAATTCTCTTTGGTTCAACTTCCAGAAAAAGGCAAAAAATGAGCGCACCCTAGGATGTGATAGGGTTGTTTGAGCTGATGGAGTATCAAGATGTGGGTTGTTGTATTATGTTGGCATTATGTGAACCAATATGAGGACATGATGACATTGTATGTTGTCATTGATGTCAATATGCTGAAGAAGAGAGAACCGGTATGTTACCAAGAACCGATATATGTGAGAACTGGTATAACATTGTGAACCGCTATATGTGCCAAAGTGAAGCGGTGTGTTTGTTCCAGGTGAACCGACATGCTGATATAGGAACCGATACATGGAAGCTTTGTATGACTACTAGTTGGTAGTCTCAACTTCAGGGTTTCCAGTTGAAGTGCTTCAAGCCTGTGTGACATAACCAGTGACTTTGTGTGATGAGTTAGCATTGTAACGAAGAACAGATCATGTTGCCACGTTAGCCTTGTGCACGTGAAGGATCTTGCATGAAGGAGATTGTTCCTATCTACCTCAGGAATGTGTGAAGTTTGTAAATGGTGAAAACGTGTGATGGGTTATCAGCCACCATGAAAGAGGTAGAAAATGAATTATGGAGAACGTCTTGAGATCGGTTCAAGATTGTTGCATTTAATGCAATGTGCTCAATGGTCAGGATTGAACCGTTTGAATTGCTTAACCTAACAGGTTTAGGATTTAGGGTTTTTTCTACCGACATATCTATTTCCTATAAGGTCAATGTTGTGTTTCTTTCTAAGGTTGTTGGCAAAAGTTGTGTGTGTGTATCCAAGTGAAGATATACATGATTCTTGCTAGACTAGAGGAAAGAAGTGATACCTACAGAGTGTAAGTGCAAAAGGTGAAGAGGAGCTAAAGCAGATCTGCATTGGCATTGAGTTTTGTTACCAGATCATTGTAATACCTGTTGATCTCTAACCACTTCAACAGATGGGAAATCCCTTAACAGGGTAGCTTTAACCGGCTTACTGTAAATCCTTCGACAGGGTTACTTAAAACCATTAAGTTCTTGAAATCCTCTAACAAGGTAACCTTTAATAGGGTTTAACCCTTAACCAGGTATTCTAGCCATCCCTTAACAGGGTGATCCCTAATAGGATCGGTTCCTAATAGAACCTATTGTATCAGTCTTTAACCAGACAAGGCTGCTAACAGAGCGGACTTCTAAAGAGTTCAAAAATAGCATGTGGGTATTCATCCCCACCGTGGTTTTTCCCAATTGGGTTTCCAAGTGAAAAATCTGTGTGTCATGTGTGGTGTTATTCATGTGATGGTTTAAGTGATTTGTGTCTGAAGGTAAATCATGTTGATCTAGCTGTTTATATATTTTTTATGATAGATTACATGTTCATGCACTAGGGTGAAATGGAAATGAAGTATTAGATTGTATGAAAAGATAAGTTTCAGCTGGTTTATGCTTGTCTTAGTTATTCTGGGTTTTGCCAGTTGTACTCTATTTAAGACCGGTGTTACTATTTGTCTGCCAAAGCACAATGTCTGCTAACAAACTAGTTTTAGGAATGTGTTTTTTTCTGTACTGATTCACCCCCCCCCTCTCAGTACCGGTTTGGTACTATCCATTCATCATTGAGTTATCAATTGGTATCAGAGTGTCCTCCAGGCCCTCTGTGTTATAAGCTTAACTGCTTAAGGAAAAGATCCCAGTCTAATGATGAAGAGGGAAGGTCCAAAGTTCAACAGAGATAATTTCAATATATGGAAAGACAGAATGAAGATATACATCAGAAGCATGGGTTCTCAACATTGGAGCTATGTTGAGAATGCCTATGTTGCCCCTACCAGTACTCTCATCAATGACCAAAAGAGAGAGATGTAGGAGAATGGGCAAGTCATGGAAGCCCTAATTAGTAGTTTATTTGACATTGAGTTTATTGATGTCCAAGATAAAGTAAATCCCAAAGAAGTATGGGATACTCTTGAAAATATCTATGGTGGTGATGAGCATGTAAAACAAGCTAAGGAGGAAAGCCTTAGAGGGAAGTTTGAAGACATGTAGATGGTTGAAGGTGAGACCATTAAATAGTATGGAATTAGAATCAAAACTGTTGTCAGAGATATCAAGAGTGCAGGTGGTAAAATGGAAGATTTTGTGGTAAGCAAAGTTCTGAGATCCTTATTACCGGTCTATACAATAAGGGTTGTTGCTATTTAGGACTTGAGATCAATAGACAAGACTAAGGTATCCCTAGACTCCATCATTGCAAAGTTGACAACCTATGAGCTAAATAGTTTTGATGGTAGTGTTCAAAAGACTGAATCAACTTTGAAAGCTTCTGTTGTACCATCCAAAAAAGGAAAAGAAGCAAGCACCAATGGTGAACCAAGACAGAGCAGAGAAATGGATGATGAGGAGATTCTGATGGAATTTGAAGCTCTTCTTGCTAGGAAACTTCCTAAAGGAACCGGTAAATACAGAGGTAAGCTCCCTTTGAAATGCTTTTCTTGTAACCGAATAGGACATATTGCTGTAAACTGTCCTAATGGTGACAACAAGGACAAACCGGAAAGGTTTAAGAAACTCAAAGGAGGAAACCAGAGAAACTATTTTGTGGCAGTTGATGAAGGTGTCATAGATGAGGAATCAGAAGATGAAGAAAATGAAGATATTGTGTTTGTTGTTGTCAAGGAAGATGTGTCAGACAAGAAGGCTCTTGTCTCCCACTTTGATAATTCCAATGAGTGGATTATTGACAGTGGTTGTTCTCACCATATGACTGGTGACCAAAGCAAGTTTCTATCCTTGGAAGAGTATGATGGTGGTGTGGTTCACTTTGGTAATGATGCACCATGTATGGTCAAAGGAAGAGGGTCCATCTCTCTGAATGGAAAAAGTAGTGTTGACAATGTGTATTGGGTTGATGGTCTTAGACACAACCTTCTGAGTGTTGCCCAGTTGAATGATAGTGGTCTCACTCTAGAATTCAAGAGTGGAGTGTGCAGAATCAAAGGAAAGAATGGTGAATTGGTGGCCACCGGCATGCAGACCAAAGGTAACCTATTTCGGGTGAATGCAAATATCAGTACATGTCTTATGGCCAAGTTCAATGACAGTTGGATATGGCATAGGAGACTCTGCCGTGTAAACTTTGATAACATTGTGAAGGCCAGTAAGATCAAGGCAGTTAGAGGGTTGTCAGTGCTAAGCAAACTAGAAAATACCTTGTGCAGAGAGTGTCAACTGGGGAAATTTCTTCCTCAACCTTTAAAGGTAAACCTCTCACTGCTGACAATTTACTTGATCTTGTGCATACTGATTTGTGTGGTCCTATGAAAACTAGGAGTGTGCAGGGTGATAGGTATTTCATGATTCTTAGTGATGACTGCTCAAGAATGATGTGGGTCACATTCTTGAAGGATAAGTCTAAAGCTTTTGGAAAGTTCAAAGCTTTCAAAGCATTAGTGGAGAAGGAAAGTGGTAAAAGGATCAAGTGCCTTAGAACTAATCAAGGAGGGGAATTCACTTATGGTGAATTCAACAAGTACTATGAAGAACATGGCATCAAGAGGCAACTGTCTGCCCCCTGAACTCCAAAGCAGAATGGCCTAGCAGAGAGGAATAATCGAGCTATGGTTGAAGAAGCAAGAACAATGTTGTTTCAAGGAAAGGTTGCTCACACCTTTTTGAGAGAAGCGGTGAGCACTGTAGTCTACATAATGAACCAGGTGCTCATCAAGAAAGGTAAGGATAAAACTCCTTATGAGTATTGGACTGGTAAGACACCTATGGTTAGCTACTTTAGAGTGTTTGGTAGCAAATGTTACATCAAGAGGAGCGAACACCAGAGAAAATTTGATGTGAAATATGATGAGGGAATATTCCTAGGGTATTCCACCAAGAGAAAATCTCTCAAGTGTTTCAATAATAGGACTCAGAGAATTATGGAAAGCATTAATGTGAGAGTTGGTGAAACCTCTGAGAAAACTGAGGAAATCGGTAGTAAGCAAGCAGTAAATGAACTAGTTGTAACCTTCTAGGAATCAGTTGCCAGTCAACCAAGTACCAGTAACAATGTTCCTACACCGGTAGATCTAGATGCTGATACTGATGGAGATGAGGATGAAGAAGAAAATCAAGAGGAATCTGTTAAGACCATTCCTCGATATGTCAAGCTGAATCATGATCCTAAGAAGATCATAGGAGATAAGGATGCAGGAATCCTTACAAGAAGAAAGGTCAGAGAAAACTCATGTATGATCTCTAAATTTTAACCTAAATCATTCAAAGAGGCACATAAAGATGAAGACTGGATCAAGGCAATGGAAGAAGAACTTGACCAGATAGAGAGAAATGGTACATGGTCTTTGGTACCCAGATCGAAGCATAAAAATGTCATCGGTACCAAATGGGTTTTGAAAAATAAGTTGAATGAGGATGGCATAGTGATTAGAAACAAAGCCAGACTGGTGTGTAAAGGATATGCCCAAGAAGAAGGAGAAGACTATGGAGAAACATTTACTCATGTAGCCAGATTGAAAGGAGTTCATATACTTCTTGCATATGCAGCTTTTAAAGAATTCAAAGTATATCAAATGGATGTAAAATTTGCATTCCTAAATGGTGTACTTGAAGAAGAGGTGTATATAGAGAAACCAGATGGGTTTGCCCTATCTGAAGACAGTGACATAGTGTGTAGGCTACATAAAGCCTTATATGGTCTAAAGCAGGCACCTAGAGCATGGTATGAACGCCTGCACTCCCATCTTGTGAAGATTGGATTTGAAAGAACAAGTGAAGATAGTAATATCTACTTGAAATTTGAAGGAGATCAGATCCTGATCTATGAAGTATTTGTTGATGATATTATCTTTGGTGGAGATGACAAGATGAGTCATGAGTTTGCAGATGAGATGAAGAAAGAGTTTGAGATGTCACTCATAGGGGAGATTAAGTTCTTCATTGGACTGCAGATTCAGCAGATGAAAGATGGAATCTTTCAATCCAAGTATGTCAAAGAGGTGTTGAAGACCTTTGGCATGGAAGATAACAAACCGGTTGGTACACCAATGGTGACCGGTTGTAAACTATCCAAAGAGGATGACTTAGCATTGGTTAATGAGAAGGAATACCGATCAATGATTGGTAAGTTGCATTATGTAGTGCATAGCAGACTAGATATTGCACATGTAGTTGGCATTACTGCAAGGTTCCAGAAAAGTCCAAGAGAATCCCACTTAGTTGCAGTCAAGCGGATTCTTAGGTATCTGAAGGGAACTATTGGTTATGGATTGTGGTATCCATATAGCAAGGATTTCAACTTGAAAGTATTCACAGATGCCGATTAGGAAGATAATGTGGATGACTGGAAGAGCACAACCAGTGGTGCATTCTTTCTCGGTGGTAGACTGGTCTCATGGATGAGTAAGAAGCAGAGTTGTATATCTCAGTCTACAGCAGAAGTAGAGTATGTTGTAGCTTTCATGAACTGCACTCAGACAATTTGGATGAAGCATGTATTAAATGAATTCAAAGTTCATGTATCTGAACCGATAAGTATATTTTGTGACAATACTACTGCAATTAACATCCCCAAGAATCTGGTTTTACATTCTAGAACCAAGCACCTTGAGCTTAAGTATCATTTCTTGAGGGAAAAGGTTCAGAACAAAGAGATTGCACTGGAACATGTTTCCAGTAAGGAGCAGTTAGTAGACATATTCACCAAGCCTCTCCCAAAGGCTACATTTATGTACTTAAGAGGTGAATTAGGGGTGTTGCCCCTTTAAGAGGTGAACTAAAGGTATACGCTCCACATCAGTCAAGTATTGCATAGTCAAATTTTTTTCAGGATTGATGTGTTGAAGGATGCTACTCCTCAGGGGAGCAGCATAATGGAATAGGGAAGCTTGTGCCTCCACTTTGGCATTGTTGTCAAAGGGGGAGAAGAAGTGAAGCGGAGAAGATATCTGCAGAAATTGGGGGAGAAGATGTGAAGCAGAGAGATATCTTTGTATATTGCCATCAATGCCAAAAGGGGAGATTGTTGGTATTATGTGAACTGGTATGAGGACATGATGACATTGTATGTTGTCATTGATGTCAATATGCTAAAGAAGAGAGAACCGATATGTTACCAAGAACCGATATATGTGAGAATCGGTATAACATTGTGAACCGGTGTGTTTGTTCAAGGTGAATCGGCATGCTGATATGGGAATCGGTACATGGAAGCTTTGTATGACTACTGGTTGGTAGTCTCAACTTCAGGGTTTCTAGCTAAAGTTCTTCAAGCCTGTGTGACTTAACCGGCGACTTTGTGTGATGAGTTAGCATTGTAACGAAGAACATATCGTGTTGCCATATCAGCCTTGTGCGTGTGAAGGAACTCGCATGAAGGAGATTGTTCCTATCTACCTTGGGAATGTGCAAAGTCTATAAACGGTGAAAACACATGATGGGTTATCAGCCGCCATGAAAGCGGTGGAAAATGAATGATGGAGAATGTCTTTAGATCGGTTCAAGACTGTTGCATTTAATGCAATGTGCTCAACGGTCAGGACTGAACCGTTTGAATTGCTTAACCTAACAGGTTTAGGGTTTGGGGTTTATGCTACTGACCTATCTGTTTCCTATAAGGTCGATGTTGTGTTTCTTTCTGAGGTTGTTGGAAAAAGTTGTGTGTGTGTGTATCAGAGTGAAGAGATATGTGATTCTTGCCAAACCAAAGGAAAGAAGTGATACCTGTAGAGTGTAAGTGCAGAAGGTGAAGAGGAGCTAAAGCGGATCTGCATTGGCATTGAGTGTTGTTACCAGATCATTGTAATACCTATTGATCTCTAACAACTTCAACAGATGGGAAATCCCTTAGCAGGGTAGATTTAACCAGCTTACTGTAAATCCTTTGACAGGGTGCCTCAAAACCATTGAGTTCTTGAAATCCTCTAATAAGGAAACCTTTAACAGGGTTTAACCCTTAACCAGGTATTCTAGCCATCCCTTAACCGGGTGATCCCTAACAGGATCGGTTCCTAATAGAACCTATTGTATCAGTCTTTAACCGGACAAGGCTCCTAACAGAGCGGACTTCTAAAGAGTTCAAAAACAGCTTGTGGGTATTCATCCCCACTGTGGTTTTTCCAAGTTGCATTTCCACATGAAAAATTTGTGTCATGTGTGGTGTTATTCATGTGACGGTTTAAGTGATTTGTGTTTGAAGGTAAATCATGTTGATCTAGTTGTTTATATATTTTTGATGATAGATTACCTACTCATGCACTAGGGTGAAATGGAAATGAAGTATTAGATTGTATGAAAAGATAAGTGTCAACCGGTTTATGCTTGTCTCAGTTATTCTGGGTTTTGGCGGTTGTACTCTGTTTAAGACTGGTGTTACTATTTGTCTGCCAAAGCATAGTGTCTACTAACAAATTGGTTTTAGGAATGTGTTTTTGTTTGTACTAATTCACCCCCCCCTCTAAGTACCGGTTTGGTACTATCCGTTCATCATTGAGTTATCAATTGGTATCAGAGCGTCCTCCAGGTCCTCTGTGTTATAAGCTTAACCACTTGAGGAAAAGATCCCAGTCTAATGATGAAGAGGGAAGGTCCAAAGTTCAATAGAGATAATTTCAATATATGGAAAGATAGAATAAAGATATACATCAGAAGCATGGGTGCTCAATACTGGAGCTATGTTGAGAATGCCTATGTTGCCCTTATTGGTACTCTCATCTATGACCAAAAGAGAGAGATGCAGGAGAATGGGCAAGTCATGGAAGCCCTAATTAGTAGTTTATCTGACATTGAGTTTATTGATGTCCAAGATAAAGTAAATCCCAAAGAAGTATGGGATACTCTTGAAAATATCTATGGCAGTGATGAGCATGTAAAACAAGCTAAGGAAGAAATCCTTAGAGGAAAGTTTGAAGACATGTGGATGGTTGAAGGTGAGACCATTCAACAGTATGGAATTAGAATCAAAATTATTATCAAAATTATTGTCATATTACATGTTCATGCAATAGGGTGAAAAGGAAATGAAGTATTACATTGTATGAAAAGATAAGTGTCAACCAGTTTATGCTTGTCTCAGCTATTCTGGGTTTTGCCGGTTGTACTCTTTTTAAGACCGGTGTTACGGTTTGTCTACCAAAGCACAGTGTCTATTGACAAACCGGTTTTAGGAATGGGTTTTGTCTGTACTGATTCACCCCCCCCCTCTCAGTACCAGTTTGGTACTAGCCATTCATCATTGAGTTATCATATTATTCGTGACCTTTTGACCCTAAATGAGTCTGACTATTTTATTATCGTATGGCTAAAATTTATTGAATACAAATGAGGTTTGAAAAGACCCCCAACAACCATTAATATTTGAAAAGATCCTTTAAACAACTCTTTTTGGATTATTTCAAACTATTTTCTTACTTGCTACTATGTCTTATGCAATTTTTTGAACTATTAAATACCCAAAGCATAGCAAAAATAAAGTCAAAAAATAGTCAAGTCTTGTGAGAAATATTTCAGCCACAAACACAGTTTGAGAACCTCAAGAGAAAGCATTGCAATATCAAGTATCAACATCAACAAATCAAAAAAAAATGCCACATTCAAAGAAATGGAGAATATGATACCTTTTGTGATCTTAGGTCCCATGCATTTAGTCCATGCATACTCAAAAATTACATCCTCATTTTGAACAAGTCCTCACCACATACTTAGGAAGTAAGGTCAAATATTTGCATCCATCATTTACGTCCCTCCTAGGATAGAATCAATCTTGCACACTTCAATAGGTTGCAACAAAGTCCATCATCTTAATTCTCGCATTGTCTGCACTTGCATCTGGTGTAGTCTATCACCCTTAGAATTCTTAAGAGCATTTAATTTGCATGGGTCTACCAGAGGATGGTGAATTCCTATTTGAGAAACCAAACCTTGGACCAGATAACGATCAATTAGAAATAATTGATTTTTTGGACAATATTTCTTGGGAATTAAGAATAGACCTCCCACAGTATGAAGAGGTTGAATTTGTCATAGATAAAAAAGTGTGTAAGTTAGTCTGAATCCAAAGGCAAGATGAACAAGAAATCTAGAGACAAAGAGAACCAAAAATTGTTTGACAAATTTCCATGCTTACCATTAAAAAACAAGTTCCTCAGCAGTAGAGAGTCCTTACAGTAGTTTAAGTTTGTATATGTAATCCTACAGTCAATAGATCAAAGTCTTGCATATCATTTGTCCAAGTCCTTCATTCTTATTTTAGGTGCATCATAGAGAATCAAGATCACTTTGAAGTTACATTCATGCCATTAACACAATCTCATAAGGAAAAACACCAAATGGATCTGAATAGTGACCCCTATTGCAATCCTACTTGTAATATGAGCCCACCTACAATCTCAAATTCACAATCAAGAGGGGGTGTTATGTTACCTATGAACACAAACCAACTACCTACAATTGAGGAGGTCTAGACTGGCTTAACACAAGAAGAGATTGAGGATGCTCAAAAATACCCACAAGTACTAACAATCATCAACACTCTTATCAATAACAACAAAGATGGGTACCTCTCTCTTTTGATCTAAAATGGAGCAGTTACCCCCGAATTTTGACATTTCTGTAATCTTGTTGCTTGGGGTAACTTTAAACTAGAATATAGCTCATATGCCAAATGCATTGCAAACAACAACATCAAACTCAATGCAAAGTGTTGCTCAAACTACATTAACATAATCAAATGCAACACAAGATACCATGGCTTCAACACAAATGTTAGGAACCACATCTTCTACATTCCAAATAACACCCATGGTCAGTTCACAATTGGCAAATACTTCACAAGTGACAACGAAAGTATCTACATGATCTACTCTTAGTGGTGAAGGGATACAACAAGGATATACCAATCCCTTTGGGTCCACTAAACCCAATACAAGATCACAATTTGGCTACTTTACGACACCTAGTGAAGGTTTCAACTCACAATCAAACAATGTATTCAATGATACATGTCTCTACAAAAAAATCACCATATCTGACTAATACATACACATCAAGTATACCCTTGACGCAAACAAAGGTTTTGGCTCGGGAAGTACAGAATCTACAAAGGCAAATGGTGACAATGTAGTCAAGTAAAGAGAAAAATAATTACACTATGGAAGATCTCAAACCTTAGCCTTGTGATAGGTAATTATACATGCCACCCTTTCCTCCTCATTTTGAAACAACAAAGTTTCACAAGTATAGAAGAAATAGTGATCCAAGAGATCACATCAGAGAGTTATTTACATCATGCATTGAAGTAGCCCATGAAGATACATACCTTTTGCGACTTTTTTCCAAGAGTCTAGGAGGGTCTACACTAGAGTGGTTTTCACATCTACCACCAAGGATTACCTCATGGGGAGAGTTGGCATAGTTGTTCATTACAAACTTCTCTCACAATATTGATCACCTAGTAACTCTCATATACTTTTTCTCTACAAAGCAAAAGGAAAGTGAGACCTTTGCTACATTTTTGCAAAGGTGGAGATCTCTATACCATTAGTATCCAAGCGACATACCAAAAGTAGAACAAGTGGGTACTTTTAGTGAAAACCTCATACCTCCAATGAAATATCCTTTACAAATGTAATGTTTGAGTACCTTTAAAGAGATCACTGGAAAAGGATTAAAATATCAGAAAGGATTTCTAGAACAAGACATCCTTAAAAAGAGCAAAGGCAATGGTACATCCAACACAACGAGTGCACATAAGCTTAAATTCTATTCTAGGAATAAGAATGTCACAAATGATGGAGTGGTAGATTCTCGTATGGTAAATAGAGTTCAACCAAAAGTATCACTGCAAGGACCAACAAGTTCTCCTTCACCAAATGTGAATCAGTCACAAGTTAACAATGCAACATCTACCACCACAAATGCAGTACAATCCAATAGCTTCAAACCTCCAAGGAATAATGCACCAAAAATAAATTTTACACCCTTGGGAGAGACAATTGACTCTGCATTGAAGAAGCCTATTCAAACAAATGTAATAACGTTGCCAAGGTGCGACCATATGAATCAGGTCCATTCAAACTGACTTAGTTGAATGACAATGAATATTGTGAGTACCATCGAGCAAAAGGCCACAAGACATCTAGTTATTATAAGCTAAATAACCTCATTCAAGATCTAATAGACCAAGGGGATGTCATAGTGAATCCCAATAAAGGATCTACAAATCAATCTCACATCATCTACAAAGATCTATTTGTCAAGCACAATCAAAGTCAAGCTTCTAGTTCAAGAACACAAGACAACATGACCAACTACACAAAGGTTGATTATGACTACATGATTAATAAACACAGTGAAGGAGATGCAGCATTGGCCACTATCACTATCAATCCTAGGAACATAGATTGTGTCGTTGTGACTCGCAAATCAAAGGTTACACTACAAGGAGTACCTTCTCATACACCTCCTCAAACAAGCAACTTCAATGTTGTTGATCAATTAAAGAAGACTCTAGCACAAATCTCGCTCTTTGAATTGCTTCACATATCACCAAGTCATAGGGAAATCTTAGACAAGGAACTCCAAGATTCAGTTGTCTCAAGAGATATGGATGAGACTACATTTCAAGCAATGGTGGGAAACATATATGGTTTCTTTCACAGAATGGGTTGTCCCTATAGATAGAATCATGCACAATGATCCTTTACACCTAGTAGCATATATTCATAAGAAAAGAATCAGAAGGGTATTGATTGATGGTGGAGAAGGGCTGAACATATGCACCCTCAAATTGCTTCAGGCACTAGGATACACTCATCTTCACATAGATCCTACAAAGAAGATCATCATAAAGGCATATGATGATGAAGAATGTCCTTCAAAAGGGGTACTTACGTTGCCAGTACAAGTTGGACTTGTCACCACCAATGTTATTATCCAAGTATTACACAAGGAACTAGGATATAATATGTTATTGGGTCGTCCATGGATACATGCCATGTAGGGTGTAGCCTCTGCATTCCATCAAGGCATCAAGTTTTCATTCAATGGAATTGAAATATCTATACATGGAGACCCATATACTTTTCAGCACTGCAACTACTTGAGAGAAAGTATAGACAACCAAGTCCCAATCAATTAGGAATCCACAATTAGTCCACAGTTGGGATCCGTAGCACTATCAAATACATATAATTATGCACCATACATACCTATTTCACCTCCATTGCAAATCAAGGATGAGGGGTGTGGAGAATATTCTATTGTTGGACCATCATCAACAAGACCATTATCTCTATCTCCTAAAACTTTTGGGAGACCCTCATTTAATCTCATAAAGAAAGATAAAGGAAAAGATATTGTCAGCTATTCAGACTCCTTCTCATTTGTTAGATGGGGAGATATACAAGATGAAGCCCTAGAGAAATATGTGAATGCTTGGCTATACAAGGATGAAGAAGACTACCATGTTATCAAACTTCCCTTAGACCTATATGGGAATGGATTCATAATATTACAAAGACGTGGCTATGATGGAACAACAGGATTGAGGTTAAATGATCAAGGCATCATGGAACCCATCTTACCCATAGACAACCCAAAACACCAAGGTTTGGGATACAACCATATAGCAAAAAGGTCTAAAAAATCAGCTACTCCAGTATTTATGAACATGCCACCAACAATACCACAACAATCAACCAGTGAAATCAAGATTTCCTGATAATGTTACACTAGGAAACTTGTCAATAGCTGTATGTCCACCATCTTCCCATGAGAAGAGATAGGCATAAGACATGTCAATGACAACAACAAATGGATTGCTTCTTCATGCACAAGCATAAGACCACCAAATGAGATCAACACCTGGTTGGTCTCATCCTCATCTTCAAGTGCATCAACAGATACTAACATAGCATCAAAAAATGTCACAATAACAAGGCCAGCGTTAGTCATGCAAGGAATAAACAACATGTCAATAAATAAAGATGGATCATCAAGTCATGCGAATATTCCATGCATCACCGATACTACAGAGTTTCATCTAACACCCATTGAGGAGGAACAATATGATGATAGATTAGACATATACACCTGTGTAGACACAATCACAGACTCGCATGACTATGAATTCCTATCTCATTAGCAGTAGCATAGAAGATGTGGACAGATATTATGATCATCTACCACCAGTAGATGATGGCATTGTTTACGAAGATATAGGAATAGACCCAAATTCCTTCACAAGATAATTTGATAATTTAGTTTGCATGATAACAAAAAGCCCAAATTTTGATGATGAAAGAGATTTGTGCCTAATTTACCCACATTTAATAGACTGGGGGCAAGAAGAACAACCACAACTATATTGGTTTGAGAATGTCCAAACTATAACATGATAGTTTTGATACTTCATGATAAGTATAGATGCCAAGCTAATAAGATGAGAGGGGGGGGGTGAATCATACAAACTTAATCTTCCATAAAAACAACAGATTCAACCTCGGTAACATATACTTCAACAATATAACCAAAACTGCTAAACATGCAAACTCATAAGCATATAAATATCATAACACTCATAAAACTAGATTTAACATGGAAACCCAAATAGGGAAAAACCACTATCAGATTTCAAACCCACTAAGAAATATACTCTTCTAGAGTATGCTCGGTTAAAAGCAAATTTTGTTAAAGATTACAAACACATTGCTAGATGTGACCTGGTTAAGGGATTTCCCTCAGATCTGTTAGGATCTTCACCTTGTTAGAAGTGACCTTGTTAAAGGATTTCAAACACTCAAACAAAATGTCATCTTGCTAGAGGGTTTTACAAATAAGACTGTTAAGTCTACTCGGTTAAGAGATTTTCTATCACTTTACAAAATAACAGTAATAAAAATATATCTGCAACTTCACATCTAAAAATGCTAAAGAAGATTCTTTTTTGCTCAATACAATCTAGACATAGAACTAATCTTGTCCATTTGTTGGGCTCTATACTCTGTTATTCAAACAGGTCTTCAAGCTTCTGTGCTCGGTAATCACTATGTAGCATCCTTGTGCATACACTTGCCCGCATACATTGTTTATCAACAGTTCCTTGTTTATCAACAATTTGCCAACCGCTTAATCTCCTTGATCACATATCCCATGATCAATCATAGCCATTAGATCTTCAAACTTGACTAGGTTTAATGTATCATTTGATCTGAAAATGTTTTACCCCGCCTTGGAACTTGCATACATTTCTTGGAGCTTGTGCTAGGGTATTGCGGTTCAATTTGAGCTGTAGATCTTCCTGCCAATTTTCCTTTTCCATAGATTCTTTAACAAACTTCATGCACGGCATACCAATCATTTAATCATAACCAGCTCATCAACTCCCTTCATTAAATAATGCTTTTATTCATTCAATGCATTCTATTATTACTCGGTTGCAACTCGGTAAATACTGAACTTCACTCAGTAGACATACTGCCTTCATTAATCGATAGCGATAACCTTAGGGTTTACCGACTAGGTTCTTTGCTCGGTAACATAGTATAGTATTAACCTTACAATCAATAACATATGTAGGATATAAAAACAATATAAACATCATGATCTCATCATTGTCCAACTCGGTAATAGTTGCCCATTTGAATAACTTATTCCCCCCCTTATTCATCACATTCTTTCTATGTCTTTTACCAACATCTTTATACTCACCAATTCATACTTCTCAAGATATGGCAACATCATACTGATTTAGAAAATCAATTTCTTGACATCAATGACAAAATAATAATATTAAGACAGTTGTAGACGTATAAAAATGACCATATTCCTAAATGAATATTTTATGTTCATTTCTCTATCTAATTAAATTCAATTTAATTAAATTACCTGCATTCCTCTATTTAATTAAGTAAATTGTTCAATTTATTTAAATTAAATTCACTATACCCATTTAATGAATAAATCATTTTATTCAATTAAATTCCCCCTATCCACTTTTAATTAAATTCAAATTTAATTAAATAGTTATCCTAAATTAAATAGATCTAATTTATTTAATTACAACCAAATTGAATGAAATTCATTAAATTCAATTAAATCCTATTATCCCTCCATCCACTTGCAAAATCCTACATCTCCCACTTGCCTTCCTAAACCCCTTTCTAATCCCTTCTAGACTCTTCTAATCGCTTCTAATTAGCCTAACCCATCTTCTAAACTTTGTCACATCCCTAAGCAAGGGGAGGTCACTTCTCAAATCCTCAAAGTCTTTGATAACCATTAAAGGCTTCAAGCCTTCAACCACTTAATTCCTCAAAGTTTTTGATAACCATTAAAGGCTTCAAGCCTTCAACCACTTAATTCCCCAAAGTCTTCATAACCATTAATGGTTAACTCAAACCCTCTTACATGGTTAAAGAATTTCTTTTAACTCAACCTTCATCCAACCCAAGGGTCTCATCAAGCATTTAATGCTTTGACCATGATTATCTCTTAATCATTTGCACAAGGGTTTATCCTTGGATTAACTCTTAATCCAGTGGGTAATCTTAATTTAGGCTTGACCCTTACCTTCTAGATAACCATAAGGTCTTCTCAAGCCCCCTTCTCTCAACCCAACCCTATGTTGACACTTGTCACCATTTCATTGGTGCAAATTGCAAACATGGATCCCCAACTTTCAAACTCAACCCTTGATCAACTCTTTCAATCCTAACCATCCATTGCCCTGTTTTTGCTATAAATAGAGCTCTCATTCCTCCATTTTGAATCATCCTCTAAATTTGTAGTATCACACTTATGCTCAAATACATTCAAGCTTTCATATCATTTTTATGCTCATCATTTTAGTCTCTCTTTAACTAGGAATTAGTCTAAATATGTATGTTTAGAATATTTTCTTTATCATTTAGCTCAAGAATAGACTAAATATAACATGTTAGGATAGTATTTATACTAACCTTGTCATCTTATAATCTAGTTTATTGCATTTCTAGAATCATGCATAGCTTAGGATGCATCTCATACTAAAATCTATCAAAGCATCCCTCGTTCTTGCATTTGCCATCCCTAAACCATTTTGCTCAGTGATCTGAGAGCAAAAACATTGGTTTGAGGGACATTGTGAGATAGAGAACCATGGGACCAACCTTGGGAAGTTGAGTTATACTTCATAACTCCATAGCTTGCACCAAGAAATCCTCTGTGTGTGTGTGGACAGGTATTTTGGAACATTTTTCACATATTGAGTTCTATCGACCCGCTTTTCCCGCATACAATAGTAAATATCCTTAATCAGTTATATCCATAACAACCTTCTCAATATCCTTATTGAAATGCTAACAATCTCCCTTGTCTGTTATAATGCCAACAATCTCCCACTTTGGCATTGATGACAAAACCAATTGATATGACCTAATTGATTTGGATTGCTGTGAGATTCTGAAATGCTGAAATGCTCTCCTCCTGTCATCAGTCTTCTCCCCCATACATTAGTCTTCTCCCCTTTTCTTCAGCATTCTCCCCCTTTGACAACAATGCCAAAAAATAAAGAACTAAAACATAATTTCTTCCTGTATCAAGTGATTTCCTACTGTTATGTGTCAACTTAGTCTCGGTCAGAGCATTTTGTCTTCAATTCCTATTCCCTATATTGTTTCCTGCACACCTTTAGAAAACATCCTAAAGTGTGTAAATCAGCATCAACTCTTAATAGATATTCTGTAGAGTCATTGAATTGATGCTTTCACTGAACTCGATTAGTGAATGGAAGATAGGGGTAGGACCCCTAACTTACTTCTGAGATACTCAAAAGTGTCCCTTGGTAGTGGCTTGGTGAAGATATCTGCTATTTGTTCCTTTGTGCTATCATACTCCAACACCACTTTCTTCTCTTGAGCTTCTTCTCTAATATAATGATATTTGATAGAGATGTGCTTTGTCTTAGAGTGCATAACATGATTCTTTGAAATGTTAATGGCACTAGTATTGTCACATAATATAGTTACTGGCTCAGTAACTTGCTCATTTATACCTTCCAATAGTTGTTTTATCCATGCTATGTTGGTACAATTCAATGCTGCAGCAATGTATTCAGCTTCTATTGTTGACTGTGAAACACGTCGTTGTTTCTTGCTAAGCCAGCTCACTAGTCTTTCTCCTAAAAAGAAAGCTTCTCCACTTGTGCTTTTTCTGTCATCAATGTTGCCTGCCCAATCAGAATCAGTATAAACTTTTAAATCAAAAATATTTCCTTTCTGATATACTATGCCATAATCCTAAGTGCCTTTCAAGTATCTAAAAATTCTCTTGATTGTTGTCATGTGTGTTTCCTTAGGACCTGCAGAAAATCTTGCAACTATACCTACTGCATGTGCTATGTCTAGCCTATTGTGAACAACATATTGTAGCTTTCTAATCATGGATCAGTAAAGTGTCTCATCAACAGATGCAGGTTCATCATTCTTTGATAATTTACAGTTGGTAGTCATAGGAGTACTTACTGGTTTTGAATCCTCCATTCCAAATTTCTTCAAGATTTTCTTTATGTACTTGGATTGAGTAATGAAAATCTCATTTTTCATTTGCAGTATCTGTAAACCTATGAAATACTTTATCTCACCGATTAATGACATCTCAAATTATTTTCTCATTTCATTTCCAAAGTTCTTGCATAGAGAGTCATTTCCACAAAAGATAATATCATCAACAAATATGGCTGAGATCAGTATTCCATTTTCATCATTCTTCATGTACATGTTACTATTTTCACTTGTTCTTATAGAACCAATCTTGATTAAATAAGAGTGCAATCTATCATACCATGCTCTAGGTGCTTGTTTCAGACCATATAAAGCTTTGTTCAATTTATATACCTAATCTTTATTCTTGTCTTCAAAAAATCCTTCAGGTTGTTCAATAAAAACTTCTTCTTCTAATATACCATTCAAAAGTGCAGATTTGACATCCATTT
This sequence comes from Cryptomeria japonica, assembly GCF_030272615.1. Taxonomy (NCBI): domain Eukaryota; kingdom Viridiplantae; phylum Streptophyta; class Pinopsida; order Cupressales; family Cupressaceae; genus Cryptomeria; species Cryptomeria japonica. The sequence continues at coordinate 203,097,694 of NC_081406.1, read as the reverse complement.
GATATACCTTGAAATTCTTGTAAGCAGCATATGCCAACAATGTTCTTACTCCTTCAAGTCTTGCCACAGGTGCAAAAGTCTCACCATAATCAATTCCTTCTTCTTGGGCATAACCTTTGCACACTAGTCTTGCTTTATTTCGAATGACCTCACCTTTTTCATTTAGCTTGTTTCTGAAAATCCACTTTGTACCGATTACATTTTTGTCCTTCGGTCTTGGGACCAGTGTCCATGTGTCATTCTTCTTGATTTGATCAATCTCTTCTATCATAGCATTTATCCAATCTTCACTATTAAATGCCTCTTTCACTATCCTCGGTTCAAATTCAGATATCGGACATATGTTATGTCTTAGTTTGTTCCTTGTCATCACTGGATCATCCTTATCTCCTATAATCTGACTCGATGCATGATGTCTTCTGACATACTTGGCTAATACAGGCTTGGTAGGCTCTGTATGATCTTCTTCATCACTCGGTAACTGGATATTCTCTTCATTTTCTTCTGCAGTTTTCTTGGTAGGACCTGTCGGTTGAACATAGACGAATTCATCATAATCTTTTGGTTCTTTGGAGTTTCCTTCATCATTTCTTTTTGCAAATTCATCAATTTTTACATTTGCACTTTCTACTATTTTGTTAGATGATTTGATCAGACATTTAAATGCTTTACTTCTAGAAGAATAACCAAGAAATGTTCCTTCTTCACTTTTCTGATCAAACTTGCTATTTCTATCATCTTTGTGTACATAGCATCTACTTCCAAATATTTTGAAGTAACTTACATTAGGTTTCTTGTCATACAAGATCTCATATGGTGTCTTTAAGGTTCCTTTCTTCAGTTGTACTTAGTTCAGGGTGTAAGCTGTTGTGCTTATTGCTTATCTCCAAAATGTTTGTGGCACTTTCTTTTCAATCATCAGGGTTCTGGCACAATCCACAATAGATTTGTTTCTTCTCTCAGCTATCCCATTTTGTTGTGGAGTTCTCAGTGCAGAGATTTGTCTTTTTATACCATGATCATTGCAGAATAGGTTGAACTCATCAGCTGTGAACTCTCCTCCTCTGTCTGGTCTAAGACATTTCAGTTGTCTTCCTATTTCATTTTCAACTCTTGCCTTGTACCATTTAAACATTTGAAAAGCTTTTGATTTTTCTTTTAAAAACATTACTAACATCATCCTTGAGTAATCATCCACAAAAATATGAAATATTTATCACCATAATAACTTTGAACTTTCATAGGACCACAAAGATTAGTGTGCACAAGATCTCAAATTCCCTTAGAAGTGTAGGAATTACTTGTAAAGCTTTATCTTGTCATTTTACCCATCTGGCATCCTCGACACATAGCATTCTCAGGTTTTTCAAGACTCGATAGACCTCTTACTTGATGCTTCTTTCTTATTTTCATCAGATTATCAAAATTTACATGACAAAACCTTTTATGCCATAACCAGGTATCATCTATCTTTGCATACAGACACTTGTTCTGATTTGAGTCAAGGTGAAATGTGTTACCTTTTGTTTGTGTCCTGGTAGCAGCTAACTTTCCATGCTTGTCATGAACTTTAACAATTCCTTTCTGAAATTCTATTCGGTAACCTATATTGTTTAGCTATGCTACACTCAACAAATTGTATTTCAAACCTTCAACCTAATAAACATCATTGCATCTTGCATTGTCAAGAAGTGTTATAGATCCTTTACCTTTTACTGGACATGGTGCATCATTACCAAATCTTACATAGCCTCCATCATAATCTTCTAATGTAACAAATTTGTGTTTATCACATGTCATGTGATGTGAGCATCCACTATCTATGATCCAAGAATCATTAGTATTTATGTGAGATATTAGGGGTTTTTCTTCATACCTTTCTTCATCTGATCCATCTTTGATAGCCACATAAACTACTTCCTTTGTATCAGTTTCATCTGATTTATCATCATTGGATTACTCATCAGGTATTAGGCATGACTTTCTATCTCTTCTTCTGAAGTCTTAGTGTCCTTTGTAATGATTATCTTTCTATCTATCATCTCAGTAATCTCCTATAGCGTCCTAAAATTGCGACACTTGCAATTTTGACTGCATTTGGGTCTTCACGATGGCGACGCAATGTTGAACCTGAATGGAGACCCCGAAACCTGCTTGTGACACCAAAAACTGCATTTTTCTGCAGCTTGGCATGATCCCTCCTTGCACCCTGCTGTCCCGGGAGGTTGGACCATGGCGCCCAGCGCCCTGGTCCTTCAGGACTAGGGTACCCAGTGCCCTGGTCCCTGGCCCTATTTTGGGCCCGGTCTCCTTTTGGGCATCGGGTCTTGAAGTTTGCAAATTGGAAAATAATGTTTCTAGGTCGGCCTAAGGTCGGGAAAATCAGTCTCTCAACCCTAATTGACAAGTATATAAACTACTTTTCCTCTCCTAGAAAGGGAGGAAGGAAATAAGCAAGGGCAAGAGGCAAAAGCGATATTCAAACATTCAAACATTCAAGCATTCAAGTATTCCTTCAAGCAATTGAGCATTCTAAGTCTCCATTCAAGGCTAAGTGTTGCATTCAAGACAAGGATTCAACCATTGAAGAGGAGATCACTTACAACATGCAACATACAACATCATTACACCTTCACATGTAAGAATACAAACATTCTTACAACAAGGTATCAGTACTTGTTTACATTACAAACATTTACATTCACAGCATTCTCATTTCTTGGTTAATTCCAAAACCGGGGTTTGACCTAAAGGCAAACCCCTAATCCCTAACCCCCCAATCATCCTCTCTTTTCTATGTAGGTTGCAGGTACGCGGCTGTAATTGAAGATCTGGAATCCTTGTGCAGAGATGAACAGATCCCCCTTCGTTTCGCAGATTTTTCGGAGGACCATGTGCACTCTGGGTGCCATCGTCCCGTCAACTTTCGCTCAAATTTGCAGAACAACATCATCTCGACATTTTACTGCTAATTTCAGGTCGCAGCTTCATCCCATATCCCTATCTCCATTTACAAGCCAATCTTTCTTGCTTCTACATACATTCCTAGTTCAATCATTCTATCTATATTCTTTACAAAAGAGGGTATCCTTGATGTCTTAACCCTTGAAACTCATTTAGAATCCAATCCTGCATTGTGTGGGATTGGATCTTGTGGGTTTCAACCCCTCTTTTGAATGTAAAGTCTCTCCTAAGTGAAAACCATCAACCCTAGTGACCTCCCTTCTCTCTCCTTGGAGTTAGGGGGGGGAGAACAACTAGGGTTCGATTTTTCCGCTTTACATTTTGGTGAACCCAACGTGAACATCCTAATTCTGATTATTCATGGTTAGATCTGAAAATTTTGTTTCCTTAATTACATTTCCATGTTTGATCTTTTGCAAATTTTAGAGGTTGATTGCATAAAACCCTAAAATTTTCTTTTTAGTAATTGAGCTTGTGAAATGTTTAATTGTTAATGCTTGTTTCAGATCTACCCTTCTATTGTGAATTGTTAATTCATATTTGTGCTTTAATTCTGAAAATTAAGTGGTTAAGTGTCAAAACCCTAATTTTTTAAACCTTCTTGATTCAACTTTTGACTGATAATTTCACTAATCAAAACACCTCCAAATCGGCTGTAACTTTGGATTCCGCAATAAAATCACAATATCTTTCATCCCTGAAAATTTGGAAAAAAGTTGCGAGGACCGTGTGCACCCCAAGCGCCATCGTCCCCAACATTTTTTCCAAAATTTTGGGAGCTAGATCTTACTGTATTTTTCTGCTAAAATCCAGAATTTTGGCTGATTTTATCAATTCTAATACTTTCAAAATTAAAGTCAAAGTTGGTCTAGTGATTGCTCGGATAAAGGCTTATAATCATTCAAAAATTGTTGAAATTGAAATTTGTATCAAAATTGTGTTCCTTACTGTCCTAAATCTGAAAAGTGTGTTGGCATTCATTCGAAATTTCAGTGCTTTATTCAAATTTTTACAATTTGTGGCTTTTGAAATTAAGTGTTTAATTGCAACAACTCTGATTTCCGCTTTCAAATTTGAATTTTGCATGAAATCGAGTCAACTTTTAAATTTCAAAGCTTGCATTGCTTTCAGTATTCCCTCTAAAATCATAAAATTCAAAATTTCAGTTTCCCTCTCTTTTTCAAAATTCAAATTTTGCATTTTTCAACAATCTTGGTAGGGTTCAATTTTGAGATTGCAACTTTAATTTGGCCTATCTATAGATCATAAAATCACTCAATTTTTTCAGATTGGCTTTAAAATCATCATAACTTTCATCCCTGAAAATTTCAAAAAAAGTTGTGAGGACCGTGTGCACTCCGTTCGCCATGGTCCCTAACATTTTTTCTGAAATTTTGGGAGTTTGTCCTGATTGTATTTAACAGCTTAAATCTAGAAGATTGGCTGATTTTATTGAAATTTGCTTCCCATAAAATTCAAAATCTTCCCTCTCTCTTTAGTGCATGAGTTTTACAACAATAAGCCCTACTTACACTATTCCCGTTAGACGAAGCCTTAGAATTAAGTCTTTCCAAGGTTTAATTACTGAGGAGAAGGAACCTAATTTGAATGGCCTTTTTAATGAGGACACGGGTAATTCCTCTAATCCTCTTAATGATGAAGAAGCTCTCCATGAGGTTTCTGTAGAACAACTTTCGAAATTGGATAACCAATTTGATGATTTTCGACAATGGATGTCTCAAGAATACCCTGATAGTCAAGCTCTTTCCTTAATTGAGGGTCTAAAACATATGGTTCAAAGTGATAAGAATGGAATTGATATTTTGCGTGGTATTGCACACATTGTGGATTCGAATGTGATGCCTATGAAGAGTTGTGCCGAAACTTTAGGTTATACACAACCTCTTACTCAAGTTAATCATTCTATTCCTTTGACAACTCCTATTGCTAGTATACCTACTTTTACATCAAACATAATGACTACTTCAATACAAGGCATTCCTCCTATGATCACTAGTCATGGGGGTAATCCCTCTTATTCAATCAACCCTCTTCCTTCATTTAATCCAACTTCTTCATTCATTCCTTCAATAAGTGTTCCTATTATATCTCCACAAATGAACATGATGCAAGGGGGCAATTCATTTAACCATTCCATTCCTCCTTGTAGTGTTCCTCCTTTCCAATCATCTCCTATGACTAACTATCATAGCGTCCCACCACCTTACTCTCAATCAATACCTTCTTTCAATAACATAACACGTCTAATACGAACTCTTCGACTGAAGTGACCATTAACAATCTTGCACAAACTGTCTCTTCTTTACAACAACAAATTGCCTCTATGAATCAATCTAAGTTTAGTGTGTCCACATTTGATGTTGCGAGCCCACTTTCTCTTGACATTGTTCGAGCTATCCCCCCTAAACATGTTGAAATCCCGCATTTGGAGCTTTATAATGGTAAGGGTGATCCTCTAACACATGTTAAGACATTTCAA